>NW_007726713.1:283691-294088 GCF_000696425.1 Galeopterus variegatus
AATAAAATGCTAGGAATAAATCAATACCTCTCAATAACAACTCTTAATGTAATGGGTTTAAATTCCCCAATCAAAAGACACAGATTGGCTGACTGGATTAGAAAGGTGGACCCAACTATATGCTGCCTACAAGAGACTCACCTCACCCATAAAGACTCACATCGATTAAGAGTGAAAGGATGGAAAAAGATCTTCCATGCAAACAGAAAAGAAAAGTGAGCTGGAGTAGCTATTCTCATATCTGACAAAATAGACTTTAAACTAAAAACCATAATAAGAGACAATGAGGGTCACTACATAATGATAAAAGGACTGATGCATCAAGAAGACATAACAGTCATAAATATGTATGCACCCAATGTTGGAGCACCCAGATTTATAAAACAAACTCTATTAGAACTAAGAAAGGAAATAGACACTAATACTATAATTGCAGGGGACCTGAATACCCCACTGTCAATATTGGACAGATCAACTAGGCAAAGAATTAGCAGAGAAGCACAAGATCTTAACAATACCCTAGACCAATTAGACATGGCGGATATCTACAGAACATTCCATCCAACAACCTCAGAATATTCATTCTTCTCATCAGCACATGGATCATTCTCCAGGATAGATCACATATTAGGACACAAATCAAGTCTTAACAAATTCAAAAAAATTGGAATTATCCCATATATTTTCTTAAATTGATTTTTAAATTTGAGCACAGGGTATGTTCTCAACCAATTAACTGAATAATTAATATGTACTTCAGTTTTATGTTGTGTCAAGTTAAAGCAAAGAAATGGAGTTAAAAGAGTTAGATGAGAAGAAAGGGGAGAAGGGGAGAGAAAAGAAAGAGTAGGAAGAAGAAAGGAGAGAGGGAAAGGTAGCAGGAAAGAGGTGGACAGGGAGGAAGAAGTTGTAGGAAGAAACAGAAGAATTGTGGGAACAGCGATAGTGAGATGCCACAGAGAAGGTTGAAAAGAAAACATTTTAGTCGTTTATGAGTTCCTGAGAAAATCTCTGTTCATCTGGCCCTCGGACATGTTAGCTCTAAACAGGAGCATAATACGTTGCATCGTATTTCTACCCTTTGAAGTTCACATTAATTTGTCATTTACTGATTACAAGTCCTTGTGTGTTTTTTGGCATTGGAATAATTTCTAACACTCAAATCAGTAAGATATCTGGAGCAGCCTGTGAGTGGGAAAGTTCTCTAGTTGCAGAAGCTAAAGCTAGATCCGTGAAGGATAACAGCCTGAACATTCTACCTCTGCCTTAGGTATTAATCTGCACAAAAAGCAAGAGGCAAACCGGGGCCAGCCTGGTGGTGCCCTCGGTAGAGGGCGGCGCTCCCGCCGAGGGTTCGGATCCCATATAGAGACTGGTCCGCTCACTGGTTGAGCGCGGTGTGGGCGCAACACCGAGGGTTGCGATCCCGTTACCAGTCACGAAAAAAGACAAAAAAAAAAAAAAGAGGCAAACCAACTGCTTATTCAATTTATTCCAGTTCTGTGAGTCTTGGATTTTTTGTTTTCTCCATCATGTTGTTGACCAGTTAGTTGAATTAGTTTAGAGTCAGTAGTAAGGAAGACAAAGTCATTCCACATAAAAAATTTCCTTATGCATTAACAATTCTCCCTGAACAGACTGCATGTCTTATTCGAATCAGCATTACTTAAAAATGAACATGATTGTTTAGAAATCTATCAATTTACATAAATTTGTCATCATTACCAGAAAATTCACCCCCAGCAAATATACCACTCATGGTGAACGTTTATTTTAAACATGACAAACAGTGTATCAATGCATTTGCTACCAAGATTTACTTAATTACAAGTAACTAAATCACATGAAGTTGAGAAGCTCTTGTTTTAGCATGATTTCTTTGCTGTATTGTTGCTGTATTGTTTGTTCTCTTTGACCCTCTTAATGCACATCTGGGTATCTGGAAACCTAGATTTCAAACTTGGCTCTGCCACTAACTAGCTTTGTGATCTTGGTTTACTTCTTGCCGTCAGAGAAGCTCAAAATGTATTTACCCCTAAGCAAAGCTAAAAGTGGTAAAATAGTATTCTGACAGCAAAGAGTTTCTGTTAATCCAGTGGTACAAAGTTCATGGAAAGATTAATATTATCTTTTAATTCTACTTTTCCACAGACTTTGTGAATATCGTTGTATTCTCAAATTCTGACAATCATCAAAAAAAATCACAATATAGTGAAAGATTATTTAAAATGGGGCCTGGTGGGTTATATAATAGCATTTTGTCTATAAAAATTATTATTACAAGTATCAGTTTTTGAAAGCCTCATCAATAGAGGAAACCACAGGCTAGCATATCTGACCTTTAGCATGGTTTCATTCAGTGCTTAGAGTAACATTAGTAGGATCACAGTCCATTTATTCAGGATGAATTCCCCCATCCCCTAACCTCGGCAGGTGCTCTGGTTATACCTGTCAAAATCTGTGTGCCTCAGAAATTACAGAGAATCCCTCTGCCTTTTATCTCTTCTGCTTTCTTAATGCATTTGCATGTTCCTTTTCCTTCTCTTTAGTGCTCACTCCTTCCCTATTTCTCCCCATATTCTCCAGCTCTTGCCAGACAGGACAGAGCTCCCCATTCCTCACTCTTGTCCTTTTTTCACACTTTGTTCTCTACTTTAAAAAAGCTCTTTACTCTCTATCAAAATCCTCCCACCTTTCACCCCTTTGTTTAAATGCACCTTTTCCAGGAAACTTTGCTAATTCCTCCACTTGGTTCCCTTCACCCCCTCAGACACCTGATTTCTCTCCTTTGTTCATATGAAACTTGTTAGTAATTTTCAGAACTTACCAAATTATTTCTTATGGAAGCACACTGAAAGCAAAAGTCATATTGTTTATCTTTGTATCCTTTATTACACAATGTCACCTGCACATCACAGTTGCTTTGTAAGTACTGAATTGCATTGCATTATTAATTTAAATCCTAATGAGCTAATTCTAATCGAACTGCCTTTTGATTCCATCTACATTCAGTCAAGATTTTCTATGATTAGGGGCTCTTAACTTTTTATGTTCCTACTTTTATTGATGAGGTAAGCCTTCTCCAGTAAAATTGTTGTCAGTTGACTCCCAACTAGAATACATTAATTACTTCATCTTTATTTAAAAGATAATAAATAAGACCATTTAATAAAACATTGCATTTAGAAATATACCACTATGTTAATGTAAGAGAAATTAAAATTGAAAATAATATATTTATTTCAGTGAGGGAAAATATGTGAATTTTTATAAAATTTTAATATAGATGGTGAAATCTGATACTTTAGCATTTTTAACAAGAAACTATTAATAATAATATAGATACGTTTGCCTGGTGAAGTTACTATCTAACTTCAAATGGTTATAATATTAAATTTCAGTATGACTGAAAATATCTAAGAATTGGAATTTATTTGGTGATAAAAGAATTTTAAATATATATTATATTATTTTTCTTTATTGTTTCTTGGCTAATATGAGCAGAACACTAGTTTCTGCAGTTTCTAAAAACTGGACAGCGATTATCACCTAAACCTGGTCGATTCTACTTTATATCAACCAAAACAGTAGGAAAATTAACAAAATATAAAGCAGAACTTAAGAAAAAGGTTCATTTGTTTTGGATAAAAATCTTTTAAAGAAAAAACAATAAAAAACAAATTTCAAGTGGAAAAAATGTCTACAGAGCAAAATTTAGCATGATAAAAGTGTTTTTAAAATTATGAATTTTTAGTCTGAAAAGAAAAGGATAATAGAGGATATGTCTGAAATCTATAAAATTATTACAACTTTAACCAAGGTGCATATGAATTTGTTCATCAAATCTCAGAACATTGGTAATTAGAAGCTTTCTTTGTAAATTTGAATAGTATATTTTAGAACAAGTATTAACAACTACAAAGAGAGAGAAACCAAACTTTACATCTTAGGTTGTAAATTTACTATCTTCTTTAGCTCAAAGTATATCACAAAAACTTAGATACAAAATGGCTTTAGTTGATTCTTGAATGAGAGATTCATGCAGAGTATTGAAAGAGCTGGAGCTATTTGGGATTTATTTCTAGGCTTTGAGATAGGCCATAGAAGATAAGCACAAAGTGTCCTTAGTTTGCTGTCAGCAACAGAATATTAAGCTGAAAAGATTCCTGATCCAACTCAGATCTCCATGTTTAGAATTTATTATATTTTAAGTTATTTGAGTTTGAGATAAAGCTTATGATCTCTAGCACAAATAACATTTAACCTAACATAATTAGGCCCACGTAGTACAAACCATTGATGGTTTTAAGCAGATACTTCCGTGTTATTTCCTTGTGTACCTACTTTTTAACCTGAAAAGGATTTAAAAATCAAATATACAATAATCCATGCTCTTTATCTTTTACTTTTTTATACTACAAAATAGAATCTGTCCCCTTTTTAATCCAAATTGGTTCTTTGCGTTTTCATGATCTTTTTATAGTAGCATATTTTACTGAAATGTTAAAATTTTAAAGAGAAAAAACACTGGACTAAATTGCTGGATTGTGGGCTTCCATTCTCTGTTTTTACATTGTCTTGAGAGCAGTCAGAAATTCTGATGACAGAGAGGGGATACCACAATGAAAAACAACTGTGTGTATAGTTCTCATCAATGAGTTTCCTACTATCCCAGCAGCGCCACTGCCTGCCCCAGCATTGCTTACAGCATGCCCTATATTTTGTATAAAAAGGGTGACCATACATTCTGTTTTGCCCAGCACAGTCTCAGCTTACACTGCTATCCTGATGTAATTATTTATGGCACCATCTTTTAATCTCAAAAGTTTTCCAGTTTGGATACTAAATTATATGCAGAAATATGCTGTAAATGTCTAACAACTAACTCTTGGAAGATGCTTTTGTTGATTTGTTTTTCTCTGAAGCCAACTTAGAGTTGCAACAGTGGAACAAGTATGGTTCTGACAAAAATGTTTGTTGTTATTTTCACTTATGTTAATAAGTAAGATGAAAGTGAATCAGTGAAGATATATGTTGGAACTTCACTCATTTTTCAATGATCTAAGTGACTTCTTTGCTGAATTACATAAACCACATAGTTCTTAGGGATACTGGTGGAAGAACACTTTCTAGTTTTTGTTCTATTCACAATATAACAGCTGTAAACACAAAACACTTAAGTTTATCTGCATTGTTAATATATTCTCTAACACTCTCTTATGTCTAAGCAATCAACAAACCAATGAATCAAGCCCTGATTTGCAGCATTTGCCAATTTCTGGGGGGTGCTGCTCTTACCAAGATTGGTTCCAAGCTACTAACGTGACATCATTGAATGGAATTGTGCAGAAATACACAATAACACATCATTCTGTAGTATTTCCATCAAGTAAATACATTAGAAACAACCTCAACAGCATTGATAATAACAAAATAATTCAGACATGAGGAGTTTTGACTATTTAAATGTAATTTGAGTTTTTAAATGTAGTTTGTTGAATTGAAGGTTTATACAATTAATGTTTAATAACAGCTGTGTTTAACAAGTTCACAAAATTTCTGAAAATTTGGTAACTGGCTCCAGCACATCACTGAATATGGTCACCCTACTTATTTCTGGTCTCACATACTCAAGTATTCATCAGACACATTTTTAAGCATTTAGTGTGTGCCGGGGACTGTGCTAGTTTGCGGGGTACAAAGCAGCAGAGTTTGAGATAGAAACTCTTTCTGTCCTCACACAGTTTTCAGCAGCCCTCTAGACAGGCAGTTCCTGTCTGTCTCTGCCACTTCCATCCTCTTTCTCCTAACCAACCTGTTAGTGGTGTGGACAGCATGTAACTGTTGAATGGCAACAAGTGAGTCGGGACATAGGTGTCAGGTAGAAACCCAAATAATTATCATTTTAAAAAGAAGTAAAGCAAATGGTTGAGCATTCGAGTGTTTGGTGTAAACTGCAACAAGTTAGAACTGAGTTTTTTCTGTTGAATGCTTAAATAACCACGCTAGTAGGTTTCCCTCATACACAGCTTTATGACGGTAGGTAATTAAAAAGAACCTAGAATACTGTAATTAATGAGGAACTACTCTATGCAAAGCACTAGCCTAAGAGCTGAGGAGGAAGGTGAGAGGTAAGGAAAGGGGACGTGGCGAGAAGGGAGTTGGAGAAAAGGTTATATACCAGCCGGAAAGACTTGTAGCACTTTAAACTCCTGGTCTTAAAGTCCAGGAGAATGCAATAAGCTAAGGAGAAAATAATAACAATAATGCCTTATATTGATATTCTATTTCACAGATTTCACATTTAACCCTACAGGGCTCTAAGCAGTGTGGAAGGGTGGACTGAAATGGCCAAGGGGAGCTTCACGGGAGAGTTGAGACTTAATCTGGGCTCTGAAGAATGAGTAGATATATTAAGAAAAGAAATTCTAGTCAATATCATCATGCACAGAGTGAAAATTATGGATGTTTATAGCCTTTGGGGGAAAGAGTAAATAGATTATCTCGTTAGAATAGAATCGTTCCATTAGCAAATAATTAAAAAATAAGGTAAAGAAAAAAATGGAACCAAATGATAGATTTTCTTAGTGATAAGCTGAGGAAAACTTTACAATGCCTATACTCGCTCAAGTTTTTATTTTTTATTTGATTCAGCTACTGAAACAATTATTGTTTGCTAATATGCTGGATACTATACTGGGTTTATGGATAAAAAGATAAAAAAGACAAGATCCTTGCCCTCGAGGAGCTCTGGCTGGAAAATCTGACAGACACATATAATTGCATATAATATTTATGTACTAAATGATAAAAATAAATGCATAAATACAATGAGAAGGTAGCTCCCCCCTCCTACTGCCCACTGAGAATCATTGTATGCAATTAGACACGAAACTGACAGGAATTCAATGAGATAATACATTTTTTAAAAAACTTCACACAGAGCCTGCCTACCACCACCATAACGCTATTAAGAATAAAAATAAGAATTATGAATAATATATTGACAAAATAAAAAAAAAAAAGAATTATGAATAATATAAAGTAGTATTATTATCATTATTATTGTTATTGGAGAGGCTGAACATATGAAATGATGCAGAGCCCCTCAGAAGTACTGCTGTGGTGAATTAGAAGAAAATTACACTGTCATGAAATGCCCTCCCCTCTTCTCTCTCTGTGTAGAAGTCCCAACTCATCTACGTGTCCTTCCTTGTCTGTGAAGCCTTCCTGGGTTACTCCAGCACTCTGGAGCTCCTGTTAACTGTGGTCAGTACCATATAGCTTAGCATGTAATGGCTCTCTTATTTTTATTTTACTTTACCTCATGTTGATATTAGTTTTATTTCTGACTTAGAGGCCAGTTCCAAGACTTATATTTACTTTGTATCCCCTAATGTGCCTATAGCACTGTGATCTCAAATTGATGCTAAATAAATGTGAATTGAGGGTTTCGTTTGAAGTCTTAGTCACGGGCACCTGGGCAGTATTGGCAGCATTGTTTGGTAAAGCCCCCTGACCTCCCCCTTCTGCAGTCTCTCTCCCACCTCAATATACCCTTTCTACTACCAAGGTGACTTCATATTCTCTGTGCTCCATCCAATCAAAAGCCAAAATGATTCTAAGTGAAACAGCCCAGGTAGAGAAAGAGAAATACTGCATGGTCTCACTTATAACCAGGAGCTGAATTCATAAATAAACAAATGAATAATAAAGAGAAACAGAAAGAAAGAAAGAACAATCACAGTATTCTGTTGAACTTTTACAAAACTATAGGTGGAAAGGAAGTAGGGAGGGGGAGAGGGAAGGGGGCTAATGAGTAATTGGTCAACAGACACAAAGAATGATGCATATTGTAATGATGAATAAGCTAACTATACTGATCTAACCACCACGCTTTCTCTTTTTTTAAATTTTTATTGAATCAAAATTGATTATACATATTTTAGGGGTTCAACATTGAGACATGTTGATCAAATCAATATTACTAGCATATATACTGCTACAAATCGTAATTATTCTTTATGCTTATTGTACAATCTCTCCCCATCCCTTTCTCCCCCCACCCAATTACCCTAGATTTCTTCTCTCCTTCTGAAAGAATAATGGTTACTCTGTCGATTTGTTGTCTAGATGATCTGTCCAATGCTGACAGGTGTGTTCAGGTCCCCCAATATTATCATAGAGCAGATGCTTCTTCTGTCACTCTGAAATGGGTTTTGTGGAAAGAGACATCCTCTTCTTTTCCTTATCTTTGCTGGTGACTCACCTTGCATCAATGCACTCCAGTGGCTGGCGGACCATCTGCATGGTGGTTGTGGCCGCCTTTGCAGCAGCCATGGTTATAGTGGGGGCTGTGGTAGGCAACACACATGGAGGTGATGTTTTTGGCATGCTCATCGGTGTTGGCAGTGTGCCTGGTTGTGGGGAGTGTCTGGTCCCTGGCGCCCTGCCTCGGGTCCCCAGGCAGGCCCCGAGGTGCTGACGTTAACCACCACACATTCTACAGAATTCTGAAAATCAATGTTGTACTCCATATGTATGTGTAATAATAAATAAATAAACAAAAGCCATTCAGGAAATTATCTTATTTACTCACTCATTTTAAAGATATAAATTATTTATAAGTCTGTAAAGCATTGTGTTTGGTGGTAATTCACATTTAAAAGAAGACAAAACATTAAGCCAAAAAGAATGAATCTTTAATTGTGGAATATCAGTTAATTAGACAGGTGGAGTTTTCTTGCTACCTTTTTCTGGGACTAAGCCAATTTATAATCACTTGAGAGAAAACTTAAAATGTCAAATTTTAGAATGTTTAACAATATCTCAGTAATCAACTCTGCAGTATTATTTTTTTTTTAATTCTTCAATGACTGGAAAGAGCATTCGTTTTTCATTTTATAGAACCCTGAGTTCAAATTCTGATTCTGAATTCTGATTCTGTCACTTACTAGCCCCAAGACACTGGCTATGAAACTCTTTGAGCCTCATTTTCATCATTTATAAAACAGAGTTTGATTAGTCATGTAAAGTACTCAGCACTGTGCCTAGCAAATAGTTAACACTCAATAAAGAGAAGTTTTATATTCCCCATGTATATTTCTTTAATATTAATGCATTAATTTGGTTCATTTTATTTTACTCATTTGACTGTACAAGATGTTCATTTTAGCGAATTTTATGTAACTAGTCTGGCAACCCAAATATTACGTGGTTGCAAAATCAATTTAATACATTATAGATAACCAACCATAATCTATTTGCTATCTCTTTCTCCTATATATAAACACTGGGTTTTCACATTATAAAAATTAAGGAGCAATATTCTACCCCCTTCTGGTGACTCTTTTACTTATAAAAGATGTTGACTTTTTCAACATTTGGTCAGGGGACAAAAGGCGAAATGATCCAAATAGCAAGAGTATATAAATAGAAGGAAACCAGCTAAGCTTATGTTTCATGAACCACAATAACAATGCATATTGCACACACAGTGGGTTTAACTAAAAAGATGCTGAACTAAAAACCAGAAGACATCAGTTCTAGTGCAAACCACCATTACCACTAATTCATGGCATGATTTTGAAAAGTTATCTTCTTCTTGTGACTCTGTTTATTCATAAATAAGATAAGCATGATGGACTCAATCAATGCTTCTTAAACTTTTTAGAAAACACAGATACTTTTGAGAATCTGACAAAAGCTTTGAATTCCCTCCCCAATATTTTGTATACGAATTTGTCTTACTAGTTTCCCTGAGGGTTGTCTGCAAAAATCTCTAGACTAGATGATTTCAAGTGTTTCTTGCAGCCCTGTAACACCAAAATAGAGTTGTCTTTGTTTCATACCACCTTAGTGTGATTTTAAGCAAGCAAATAATCCAGTTTCTTTCTCGGTGCTACAAAGTGGGGTATTAACACACAGTATAAGGTTTCTTTTCTGGGTCTGCAGTGAGAGAAGCAGGCCACACGCCTCCTAAGGACACCCTAAGCCAAATTAGCAGCTCCTATAAGGGCAGCTATCTGTTCCTCAGACTTCCTGAGAAGTGTTTTTTCACAAACTTGTTCTGTGCCTCCTCTATGTTGCTTTAAGTAAATCTTCATGTATGCTTTGATTCCCAACTTGACCAAAAATTCTTCAGATGCAAGAACCATATATGGTGGCCAGCCTCTGGTGTGGCCCCCAGTGATCCCCACCACTTAGTATTCATTATTCAAACCTTTGTGTAGTTCCTTCCCACATTTTACTAGAGTTGGTCTGTGTAACCAGTAAAATAAGGCAGAAATGACGGTATATCACACTGCAGCTTCTGTTCCGGAGATATTCTCTCTCTCTCTCTCTCTCTCTCTCTCTCTCTCTCTCCCCCTCCCTCCTTCTCTCTCCCCCCCCCCCCA
>NW_007726713.1:294582-352584 GCF_000696425.1 Galeopterus variegatus
CGTCTGTTCCGGAGATATTCTCTCTCTCTCTCTCTCTCTCTCACTCTCTCTCTCTCCCCCTCCCTCCTTCTCTCTCCCCCCCCCCACAACCCCCAACAGGAACTGAGGCCTATCAACAACCATGTGGGAGAACTTAGAAGCAGATTCTTCAGCCCCATCCAAGTCTTGAAAAGACATCAGCCCTGTCTGACATCTTGACTGCAACCTCCTGAGAGACCCTGACACTGAACCACTCTGCTAAGCCACTCCTAGATTCGTGACCCTCTGAAACTGTGAAATAATAAATATTGGTTTAAGCTGCTAAATTTCAGGTAATTCATTATGCAGCAATAGGTAACTAACACATCTCTCTCCCCCACCCCCTTCTCAGTCGCACAGTACCTTTGATAACATTTTCCAATTGAAATCTATTCATACAATCTGGTCTAACCCTCTTCACTTCTATTTTTTAAAAAAAGAACTGAGGCCCAGGATGGTTAAGTACTTTCCTAAGGTTATTCAATTCATTACTGAAAGAAAAAGGATTAAAACCCAGGTCCTATAATATTTAGTGCAGTGTTATTTCCATGTCCTCATGCTGCCTCTATCTTTACTTTCAATTCCATCTACTTCTAAGAGGTACGTAATATGTATTAATGTTTATACTAAAATAGCACTATTGACTTGATAAACTAAGACTGAGAAATTATTGGTGAATTGTTCAAGCCTACTTTTTCTGCCTTTTCTCTAGTTTTCAATAAAGTCCATTATAAACCCCTATTTCAAAGAGTGGGTGGAGCAAATCAATAGATATTCTCTATTTTTCAATAAAGTCCATTATAAACCTGTATATCAAAGAGTGGGCGGGGCAAATCAATTGATATTCATTAACATGAGTTAATTTTGCTACCTGTGGGTAGCTCTGAAAAGATTTTGTGAGAAAAAAGGTTAAACTTTTTAACAAAATAATTTAGGGTTATTAATAAACTTTTAACTATCCAGGTTATTTTTATCAATAATATAAATTACTGACTGTTTTTGATTAGCTACTCCTTCCACAATTCTTCTTCAATAGCTCCTTATTACCTATGGACAAAGTCCATATTCCCTAAAATGGAAAATAACTTTTCAAGGTATGAGACTTCACTGCGGTCTCGTCTCTCCCTACTTCCTACACTGAACTTGATACTCCAGAGACACTAATTCCCATACATACCTAGTGACATACCACTCAGCTTTTCCTCATGTACCATTTTCCAGGAACAGATGTCCTTTCTTCTGACCCCCTTCCCCATTCCTTATTCTCTCCTCTAGCCTGATTCATTTCTGCTTGCTCTTCAAGAGGAGGTCAAAAATCATATTCTTTAAGAGTCTTGCTCTCTTTATGCCAGGTTCTGTTAGCTGCCCTCCACTATGATCCACTGACTCCCTGAACATATCTTTATTGCAGTATTTACTATACTCTATAAAAATTGACTCTTTGGTGTTGGTATTTACAGGTAGGTTGAAATTTTTCAAATAGTGAATCATTACCCTATGCATCTATGCAACCACAGTACATAGTGTATAATATATGCTTAATAAATATTGCAAAAAATACTATCATAATTGTTGGCAAGAGCCACTGCAACTTTCAGAGTACAAACCTTCTAAGATATTTTTAAGACACTGAGAGAACATAAGGTCAATCAGGTCACAAATAATGTATAAGTCTAATTTTCAGGAAAACATTAAGAGACAGGTATATAATATAATTTAACCAGAATCACACACACACAAAAATTCCTTAAAATAGAATTCCAGATACACTGTCTTTGCATTAACTCATCATTTTTATTCCCTTTCTTTTGCTTCTTTATCTTTTACTGGGGAGAATCCTAAGAGGGTTAGAAATAACATAGTAGGGCCAGCCCGGTGGCGCACTGCGCTAGTGCACCGCTTGGGAAGCGCGGCTGCGCTCCCGCCAAGGGTTCGGATCCCACATACAGACTGGTTCCCGCTCACTGGCTGAGCGAGGCGCGGGGGCAACACCGAGGGTTGCGATCCCGTTGCCGGTCCCGGTCTGGTACGGGGGCGACACTGAGGGTTGTGATCCGTTGCCGGACACGGAAAAAGACAAAAAAAAAAAAAAAAAAAAAAGGAAATAACATAGAAATCACAGACAAGAGAAAGACCAGTTTGACTATAAACTATTTCTTTTTCAACCTATTCTTCAGAAGTGCTAGTTAGAGCAAACTCTCTGCTGTTTCTTTTATTTGTTTTTGTGTTTGTTCTATTTGGATTTAGTGGACTTTAGAGAAGAAAACTATGTGGATGTATTCCTAAAACTGACTGGTTTATTCTCTGAAATAAAATTGCATATATGTATGCATGCTATAACAATTATGCAGACACTAACTAATAGAAATATAAATATTTTAATAGATGTCAGAATTGTGTTTCAAATATAACCAAATTAATTTTTGCACCATCTTTAGCAATCTGTAAGCCAAATAAACTGAAGGCTGCTGCGCCAACTCAGGGGAAGACAGATGGAGATGTTTTGTACAAGGAAAGTTGGAGTAAAGTTTTTATTTAATAAGATAATGCCAAGTACTCATTAGGTCATATTACAGAGAAGAAAATTTCAGCTGTTTATACTTCTTCAGATGCAAATTATCCCACTGCATGCTACAAATTAATTATATGATGTTTTAATAACAACAGTGACAGTATAGTGATACATGCAGTGAAAACTTAAACTATGATTTGGAGTTAAACCCACTTGGGTTCACATCCCAACTCTGACAGTTACTAGCTGTGTAACCTAGATAGAGCAAGTTGCTTAACTCTGTGAGCCAAAGTTTCCCTATCTGCAAAATGAGCATAAATCTGCCAACCTTACAGGTGCTCCGTGAAGATTAAATTAGCTAACGTATGTAAAGTGTTTAGCACGGTTCCAGGCACACAGAAACCACTCAGAAGTTTACCTCTGTTGTAGTAGTAACTTTTATTTTTATCTTAAAATAATAGTAATGAGACCTATGTTTTCACTGAGGGAAAAATGTTACTGAAAAAGGCCTCGCTTTTTTTCCCCCTTCAAAGTGTCTTAATAACTTGTGTTGGTTGTAAGTAAACCGGAAGGTTTAAAGGAGCATTCTGCACATGAACTTCTTGGTCTTTAATATATAATGATTTTAACCACGCAGTGAATTCATCAGACCTACTATTCAATATCCACTCTTTGTAAGTTAACTGACCACTCAAATATTTCCAGAAAACAATCAATCATTGCACAAAAAGCTTTTCTATATGATCATTTGAATCACTAGTTAGTTTTAAACAGCAGCCTTTCTTCATTGAAATGAATAATACCTAAATAGGAAGCAAAACAGGCTTATGCATAATTTTAAAACTAGAATTTATGCACTAGAAAATTTATTAAGCTGTCCAATTTCTTGAGGGTCTTTTTTTCCTTCTTTAAAATGAAGTAATAGTGTAATCACAAGTTTACAGCAAAGAGGTATTTTGAGAATTAAAATGGAATAAAGTATTCTGTATGAATTTTAATATTAGCATATGTATTTTTAAAGAATTAACATCATTTAGTTATAGACTTATATTTAATCACTCAGTAAAAGGTTCCCAGTTGTGTGTTGTACAATTTGGATAGGCTAAATTAGAAAATTTATGACAACATTAGCAAACAAAATTTATTTCTGCATAGTGCAGTAATTTTAGTGATATATTAATGTGAATATCTAATAAACCTTATAATATCATAAATTTTAAAGTTCAGCTTAACAACCATGGTATAGATTTATGCTCATCTTCCTTGGGGATGTATTATTATTCTATATCTGATCAACCTCCAGCCAGTTAAGAAGAAATTTGAAGAACAAATTTGGCCAGAATCTTCTCAAAACTGAAAGCACTCTGTGTGTCTATTAAATGTCCAACATTATTTTACAACACATTATTTGTACAAGAAGAAAGGTTAGCCTAATTTCACAGAAAGACAGACTCCTCAATAGTTTTATTTCAGTGGGAAAACACCTCACCTCATTGCCTACTTCATGAATTAGAGTAAAACTATGAACAGCTGCTTTATTAATGAGTGTCCTGGTTGCACAGTTGAAACGGGTGACCATCGCTCATGGTAATAAAAGTATGTCTTATCTTAAAGAATGTGGGAGACAACCTCCATAATTTTGTTCTTAAGTGCTAAACATATGCTTCAAAAGCATTGTTTTTCTCACTTTTAAAAAAGCATTATGGGGGGGGGGGAACCCTCCATAATGATAATGTAGCTTTTACAGTGATTATTTGTGAACAGCTGACTTAAGCAGATAGATTACAGTTATTATCAAAGATTGAAAAGTTATTAAAAAAGAGAAAAATACGCAGTTATCGAAAAAAAACTATATTATTTCAATTAGCAGAACTTGAATTATGCCTTCAGAAAAAGTTATCCTTTAAAGGAAAGACATCATACAAAACTTTGAAAAATTGGTGACCTCTTTTTTTATTCTTTTATTAACTGAACCAATAGTCACTGATACCTCCCTTTGCCAGACTGAGGTTACAGTAGTGAACAAATCAATAGTCCATGTTTTTAGAGAATTAGCAGTTTAGTTGGGGGTAGTTATGTTTTTAATAAATATAGCAATCATCCAAAGGCTGAAAATTGATAAAGAGCAAATGTTCTCATATATTTAATAGGAAAAAAAAAGGTTTACCTAGATGAGCTTAATATTGATACTTGGAAAGATGTTAAATTACTTTCCACTTCCCAACCTTGCAGTTCTCTCTTGCTACCAAGCATCTACCAAGAGTATTTTCTCTGAGGACAATACATCTGTCCTCTGTCTTTCATCCTCCTCCTCCCTCAGGTCATTTTCTCCCAGAAAAGACTTCTGTACCTCCTTTTCATGTTGAGCTAGGCAACCCCCTATGTGCTGTAAACTTGCTCCCTCTGATTAAACTGTTGATTCTCTAAAAAAATGAACGATGGGTTATTTTATTACTGTATCCTCAGTCTGGCAAAAGGAGGTATCAATGATTACTTGTTGAATTAATAACACAATGAAAAGACAGGTCACCAGTCCTTTCAAAGTTTTATATGATGTCTTCATAATTCATGCAAACAAAAGAGGAAGCTGTCCACAACCCACAGGTGACCTCCTCATGAGAGATGCCTCAATATAAATAAGACCAAGCAGGCCTGTGGTCAGAAGTACAGTTACAGACATCATAAGACACTGAAAGACTCTCTTGAAGATCTGGCTACTGGCCCAAAAACAGAGAGTAGATTCGCCAACTTTCACTTCTTCCCAGGCCTTTCTCCCTATACATATGCCCTCTCCTCTCTTCAGTGCTGATGACCAGGTCTGGAGTCAATCTTACTAGTAGGCAAGAAAACAAGCCCACTGCCTCTTTTCTACAGTCTGCATATAGTTTTTGACATACAGGGATTAGTTGACAGTCAGGTGAGAATAAGAATAGGCGTTTAGGAGGGCCATAGCTCTTCCAGGATTGGTCTTCACCATGCCCTGACAATCACCCTTCCAGTGTCACAAGTGGTGCCTGTACCTGCTTATGTCGTTGGCCTTTACAATAAACTAACTTTTCCACTTGTCCCTTGAAATTAACTAGAAAGACATTAAGTCAAATTGGTTCTGGAGACCAATACTTTTTTTAATGATGGAGAATAAGAGGGAAGAGAGGTGTATTTCTCTTTTATTTCAGCAAGGCTTTTAATTCTTGTCCATTAGATTTTCATGATAATTTAATGATCTATTTCTTACTTATAACTAATTTTAGATGTGTAAAAATTAAAGGAGAAATATACTGAGTGATTACTAATCTTTCTCCCTCCTTCCACCTCTTGCATTGGGCTAAGTGCTTCTTCCTCTACTATTAGGAGATAAAACGAAGAGTAAGATATAGTGCTTATCTTTCCAGAACTGGTATTCTAGTGGCAGTGCCAAATGCAAACATAAAGTACTATAAGACAAGGCAGATGTGCTGTGTATGGGAAGAAAAGCAAGTTGGACACAGAAGAGAATAGACCATTACTTGTTCTGTCTCTATTTGACATCTTAAATAAGCTAAAATATACTCTTCAAAGTATTTTAAAAATTATTTCATTAAATTTATAGTCCTCCCATAAGGTTATGCTCAATTTTTAATTTTCAAATAGTTTTTTTGGTAGTAAATAAAACTTGTTTCTTTATTGATGTTATTGAAATACCTACAACTTTTGCTCAAACTACTTTTTTGAAAAGTAGAAGAAAGTTTATCGTTTTAGGTACATATCATAAGAATTTTTCAATCATGTTGAAATCCTAAAACATTTTTAGGTTATTGTATGGGAAATGTTTTTGGTCAATTTATAGGAGGCCCAAATAATAGCTACTGGGCATCATTTCAAGTTAGGAGAATGGTCCTATAAAGCTGCTCAGAACTCAGAAAGAACTTCAGATTAGGCTTAAATCCCTTCATAGATCTCTGGATTTCAGCCCAGCATCCATGCCCAAAAATACTACTCTAAGAGTCCAAAATTATATACAGGCTCTTGACTTTGGCATATATAAGTGCTTGGTCCATGGTCATTCTTAAAATATTGGTTCGAGTCAATTTTGTAGCCCTTTATTTGAATCAAACAACTGAGTGGCAGCTTGGTTTAATTCTTGACTACAACAAAGATCCATCTCAAGACCATAGTCCTAGAATTCCAATTTAATGAAATTTAATTGTTCTACCCAAATCAAGGGCTGGGAGTGGGATGGGGGTAAGGGTGGAAGTGTACTGTTGTCAACTAAGTTTGGGAAACCAAGTATGAGGGTACTTCAGAAAGTTCATGGAAAATAGAATGAAAAGATAATACAAATCTTTCTATGAACTGTTTGAAGACCCTCATATGATCTTTTCCCAGAGTTTCGCAATTCACATTAGTGTAGTACAGACTCAGAGAAATTCTGCTATAAAAAAATTTGTACAGTTTTATTTAATCCAATATTTCCCAGTGTGTTAGCCACAGAAACCGTGCTGCAGGAAACACCATTAATATCCCAAGAGACACTAGTGTTCTAAGAAACACAGTTTGGAAATACTGCCTTGAGAAAAATCTACCCACTGAGTTGATTCTGAAGTTGGTTTTAAATAATTCTTTCAATATTATCTACAGTTAGATCTAAAGTTTAAATTGGCAGATAAAAATGGGAAATATTACAATGGAACATGATAAATATGGTGTTTAAGGATGTTGAAATATGCCTCATTTCTCTTGTATTACATTAATCATAAAAATAAACCTGGTAAAGAGTAGAACTGTGGTTACTAGAGGCTGGGAAAGGGGGAGGGGAGTAGGGGATAGTGAAAGGTTGATTAACGAGCACAAAATTACAGCTAGACAGGAAAAATAAGTTCTAGTGGTATATAGTAGTGCTAGGCATCTATTGTATGTTCTCAAATGTCTAGTAGAGAGAAGCTTGAATATTCTCATCATAAAGAAATGATAAATTTGGGGGATGATGAATTTGTTAACTACCCTGATTTGATCACTACACATTGTATACATGTATTGAAATATAATTCTGTACCCCTGTACAAACATATACAATCAATATATTTCAATTAAAAAAAAAGTTTAATTAAAAAAAAAAACTTTTAAAAATAAACTTGGTTTCAGAATAGTCCTGATAAATAAGCGAAGATTATTACAGTTTGGGCACAAAATTAATAGATTCAAACCTCCTATTTAAGCAATACCTGCAATAATCTGTTATCATTTTAATCCCTCTGTACCCTATTACTACAGTTTCTGATTAAATCCAACCCTCAGCATTTTAGTGGTTTTGTTTGTTTTGTTTTGGTCTCAGAAATCCTCCCTCTACTATCTTATCAATCCATTGCATTCCATTGCCCTCATTCCTTACGTACATCAAAAAAGTTAGTAAAGCTATATTTTATGAGAATCCTTTTAAGTATACAAAGGATTTAAAATCCATTAATTTTTATATCACGTTCTTTTTCCTTTTCTCTCTACTTTTTCCCTCCAAAGATATTTTGTTCCTACTTATTCTTAGATGGATACTAGCTAATGGCTCTATCAGGTACTCATGACCATTCCAGTAGAAGAGTTTACTTTCTTGTGCATGGAAGTTGACTGGAGCAACAGGAGAATCTCTAGAGCCAATTTTCCCAAGTATATATCAAACTTTTTTCCCTCTGAGAAAAGACGAAGTTTCACCTAGGCATAGGTATTGGATAATTCTCCCTCTCCTTCCCCGCCCTAACCCCTTTGTCTTTACATATTACTACACAAAACCATTCACACACTTCAATGGCATTTTCTTTGTAAGTGCATTTGATATGGCTTCTCTACGTAAGTTAGTATCTCAAGTTCTAGATAAGAATTTGAGATATATATTCCAGACATAATCTCAAGTGCAGATATGAAACTTGGTCAAGAAGCAGTTAAATATTCAGTGACTCTTTAATGTGGCTTTCCAAACCAAGTGAAAAGCAGAGGATTTTCATTTCTAAACCATGTGTATTTGGGGTATAGAAAGGCTGGATATGGTTTGAAAAAGGAAGGAGTTCATTTTGAAGTCCATTTCATTTAACAAGAGTTCTTTTTTCTCCGTATTAGTTAGGTATGCACAATTTCTGCATTTTCTTCTATATGTCAAATGTGAAACTGAAATACAGGAAAGATTTTTATTCTAATGCATCATGTTAGCGAAGTTACCGTGCTACCAAAAATTATTTGATACAAAGGAAGAAAGCTAAGATCCTTAGAAAATAAAGAGAGCTTTGCCTTAATGTTGTACATCATCACAGTCCTACAAAGAGAACAAGCCTCTAACTTCACATCTTCACATCCTTTTTGCTAATCTGGATGGATCCTCTAGACTTGTCATTCCTTCCCCACTGGGTTTCTAGCCTGGAAGTAGTCTCTTTACTTTTCTTTTCTTCTTTTTCTTTCTTTCTTTTTTTTTTTTTTTTTTTTTGCTGGCTGGTAGAGAGCTCAGACACCTTGGTATATCAGCACCATGCTCTAATCAACTGAAGTAACCCACTAGTAGTTTCTTTAAATCTCTGCCTTTGAACTTTGTGGGGTTCATATAAGAGGTGAGAATCTAATTTGCAGGCATCTGGGTTCATGGTCAGAAGTGGTTCATGTAAGTAGACAGTAAGCTGGTATTTATGTCTCTACTCCAAGTTCCTTGCGCAGCACCACTTGAAAGTGTCAGAAGAGATTCAGACCTGCCTGTCATTGTGAGGATAGGGCACAGGACCTATTCTTCCTTGCAGCTAACTAGTTCACCAAAGCAACTTTCTTACATAGTAGCTACAGACCTGTCATTACATACATTTTCAGGCTAGATCACCAAATGTTGGGGCCACTGAGATTTGTCAGAGAGGTCAAATGGGCCCAGAAGAACTCCCCCAATGCATAATTTAGAGATTCATCCCTAATCAAGCTTATTTTAAAGTCTTCTAGGGTGCAAGTTCACTCCGAAGCCCTCTACGGGTTCTGAGACGAATGTACCAAGATACCTGAGGAGGTCCAGGCTGAATTAGAACTCTTGATCCCCTTAAGCAGTTGTTTGTAACCTTTGTTGCACATTAGAATCACTGGTGAACTTTAACACGTATTCATGCCTGGATCCTCCCTACCTTCGTGAGATTCTGATTTAATTGAGGTACAGTTTCCCCAGTAATCTAATGTGATTCCCTTTGTCTAGTGGTTCTCACTTTGGCAAAATGTCAAAATTATCTGGGGAGCTTTAAAATTCCTGATGCCCAGACTGCATCCCAGGTCAACTTAATGAGATTCTTTGTGCGAGGGACCTGTATTTTTTTAAGTTCTCCAGCTGATAACAATATTTAGCCAACACTGAGAGACAGAAAAACGGAAAGGGCAACCCCTTCCATATTTCTGAAAGCTGTCTTCTTGCATTCATTCTCTCCTATTAACTTGGGCCTCTGAATATTCTAAAACTATAGGCTGAAGAGTAGTCGTACAGATGAGTCACAAGGAAAAATACATGATCAGATACTCTGGATTGATATAGAAATGAAAGTGATATAGAAATGGTCAGTTGAGATGAGGATTTACAAAGGAAATAACAGATGATAAGAGGCAATGAACAGTGGCAATGAATGTAGTTATTAGCACTTAATAAGTGCCAGACACTTGTGATAGCCAGAGAGAGAGAGAGATTATGAAATGAAAAATAATTCTTAATATTAGAGTTTTCAAAAATAGCTAATATTTCCGAATTTGCTCTCCAGAAATTTATTCATTCTCCATAATTTAAAGCCTTGATAAATTACTTAAGGGAATGCAGGTCACAAGTTCTACAGGATTCCATCTTGTCAATAATTTCTAGAATTTCAGTTCAACTCCTTAGATATGTTCCATATTGTCCATTTTTTAAAGTCAGGGTTGGTCTTATATTGTTATTTTTTATTTTGATAATGTAAATTATTATTCTTTTTGATAACTTGCTAAGAACTGTTTGGAACATAAGCAAATTTACCATCTCCATATTCAGAGGTGATATGTATATTTACTTGCTACTAACAGAGATTATTGTTGAGTAGGAGCATAGCCAAAGAATTGTTGACAATTGAGTCACTGAAGGTTTTGTGGCCAAAGTCAAATCCAACAACACTGTGTTTATTTGCTTTTTGCCAATTGCTAGGCCATATCCCATCACAGTCTAACAATCCAAAAGAGAATATTGCCAAATCATTGGCCAATTTTCAGAATGGCTAACCCTTTTCTTGCTATGTAACTAACAATGTTCAATCATGACCAAGTGAGGCATACTTTCCCTTGGATCAGTGGTTTATGACAATTAAGGATTTCTTCTTAAAAGGAATGGGAGATTTTGACTATTGTTGGGAAGAGCACAACTTCTTAGTAATTGGATACTGAGAGCAAGAAAATCACCCTGAAAGACTGGGTTCTCTGTTCCACATCTGTCTCTTAGGGCGGTTGTCGGGTGCCCAGTGAACTGCTGCCATCTCTCACTCGGCACCTCGATTCCCAGTTTAAACAGCAGTGTTATTTCTGTCAGGTGTGAAGTGATTGCCTCTGTCTGCTGATGAGCTGCCTGGTCCAACTATGATCTAAATTCACCCTCTGGCCTTGTCGTCCCCAAGGGGAGAGCTCTGACAACAAAATAGGAAGTATTGACCTTTCATAGAGAACATGAATATTTATCTCATCTTGAATGGGCATATTGCAGGGCCATTTTATGATTTTATTGTCCTTATTATTAACTCAGGTTAGGTTTAGTTTCACCACGGTGTAAGGCTAAATGTGGAGCCATTAGAAAGAATCAGAAAGGAGGAGAGGCTTTCTGCCTCCTGGGTAAGAGTTGTGTACAATCTCTAGGACCAATTCTCCATTAAGAGCTTCTCTCCCCTCAAGGTCAGAAATGTGGTCCAGCTTCTTTTGGTCTGTCATGAATTCCCCCATCTATACAGTTTATTCTTGCTTATATGTCTACTAACGCAGGTCTTACTTCTGTTGGGTTCCTTAGTTCACTCTTTCTGCAATGTATTCATTCTAAACTTAAAATATTTCACAAGACAACCCTCTAGTTAAGGTAAGACTGAAGTGAGACCTTCACAATCCAGGGTAATTGATTAATTTTTAAAATTCCCTAAAGATATGAGACGTGGATGATCACATTCACCTCCCCATCACTTCCCTTCCCTTCCTCCAAGCCCTGCATACACCTACCCTAGCCCAACACCTTCTGGGAGCAAAATTACACACCCAGATTTTTCACCTCCCCTATTAACTCCAATCCATATTCACCAATGTCTTATAAACCACATTTCTATGTGAGAGTTTTGCTTCTGCTGGTGAAGTAAGCAATCCCCTAAGGCCCATTAACATCCCCAGGTCATTTTCCCTTTCATTCAAAGAAAAGCCGTGAGAATGAACTGGGGACTTTCTCCATGGCCACTGAGAGAACAATTACGTTTCCCATAGCTGGCATCTTACTTTTTATGTAAAACTTTATCATCTAAGATATTAAAATTAATACCACCTCAAAAGACTTTTAAAGAAGGGTGATTAATAGCCTTTTAAAATTTCTAAGGTATTAAAACATTGGAAATGAAATTCAGAGTTTGATTCTGATTTTTATCACCTTCTGAACTCTGCTGCATTTCAATCTGCTAGTCAATCCAATTACCATTTACTCTCATTTTAATGAAAATAGGAAGAAAATATCTTTTGTTCATTTGTTAATTCATTCACTTAATGATTGAGGAATGTAAGCAATTTTCAAATTTTCTCATCTTCTGATTATCAATTTTAAACAAATTCTGTTGAGCATTTTCTTTATACCTGGCTTTCCAGGTAGTTTCAACTCCACATCTGTTAATTTGTACATTTATGTATGGACGTTCACTCTTAAAATTAGTAATGTTGCCCCTAAGTAACAGAAAATGCCTATCAGAATTTTCTTCTAATAAGTTATTCTCCATATATTCTTCATTGGCGTATTTCCATCTTTCTTTTTTTTTTTTTTTTTTTAAAGATGACCGGTAAGGGGATCTTAACCCTTGACTTGGTGTTGTCAGCACCATGCTCACCCATTGAGCTAACCGGCCACCCCTATATGGGATCCGAACCCGTGGCCTTGGTGTTACCAGCACCACACTCTCCTGAGTGAGCCACGGGCCGGCCCTCCATCTTTCCATTAGGATTTCCTATAGACATAAGTTTCTTAGCCTCGTTTTAAATTTGGAGACAACTCACTGGCTCCTTCTTCAATAGGATAACAGCACAACTTAAATTTTAGAGTTTAGTGAAAGAATACTGATGAAAGTTTCTCTTTCCAGGAGAATTTAGTGTATCAAAGTACACCATATATATAGCCCATGAAAAAGCATATAGAAGTAAAGCTTATTTACATAATGTATATTATGTCTTCTTAGTACATTGGCATTGTGACATTTTAATTCCTAATGATATAGGATGACTTTCTTTCTTTTTTACTATAGAATTAGTTTTAGAGGAGAATAATTGACCAAATTGACTTTAACTGGGTTAGCACTAAATTGTGCTTCAAACTATAAAATAATTTTAGCATTTTGTGTATGTGCACAAATAGCTGAGTTTCATAGTTTTAAGAAATTTTAACAAAAATTTTAACAAAAATAGAATTTGCACATGCAAATGCATTCCAATTGTGGATATTTTGATCCCAAATAATATGCATATTATTATTCATTTTCACTGGTTTTACATCAAATTTTTCACTTTTTCATTATTTGGTAAAAGTATTCAAAAGGAACTAGTCAATATATAAAAGAATTCCACAGAGTTTAGGTTTGTTAACCTTATTACTACAATTTGAAATTTGTTAGACAGCTCATTTTATCACTGAGATAATATTCACTTTCATTTCATTCATTGTGTGTGATAATTATATAATGGGTACTTAGGTTTCCTCGCATTTATGTAATATGTTCTGTGGTTTAGAATAGAATAGACTATAAGAACCAGAAGGTATCTTGTAGATCATCTGTACATATGTCACATTTTACAAATGAAAAAAATGGGGATTGGAAAAACTGAGAAATTGTCCCAAAGTCATTCACAAACAGGGATTTGACCCACGTGTTATAACTTCCACCTGGGCTCTGTCCTCTCCACCAAGTTTTATTATCCATAATAAATCTCAGTAACTTTTAAATAAATTGATTGTAAGCCAAATTCTGTTCCTCAGGTAGGAGTAGATATCCACAAAACTTCCTCCAAATTGTCATTTTCTTAGCTAAACTTTACTATAATCAGAAGTCTTCTAGGAGTAACATGATACTTTCATTAGTAGTAATAAACAGTAATAGTAACAAAATCATAAAATGGACTTAACATTTTACATCAATTATGGTTAAAAAGAAGATCCTCTCATTTTTATATTGGAAACACAGTTCTCTCAAATTTCCATTTATTGGTTGATTAGTTTAGAAGCTTAGAAGTCATTCAGTGAACAAGCAGCAAAAGTTTTAAATAACTGCACTGCAAGCCTGGCACTGTGCTAGGCACATGTTTACACCGTCATCTCCATGCATTTATGTTCAATTGACTTGTACACATATATTGTAGAATGATATAGCATTAGTGCTAGTAATACAAATAAAATTTATTTTCACTTAGGGATTTTTAAATCCTTAATGTATATGTTGAGGTATATATTTTATGTCATTAAATATTTTTCCCCATTAAATACCATTGGCATAATCATAACTATTAAATGAAAACTCCAACCCTGATATTTCAAGATGAAAAAAAATAACTGATTCTTGGGGAAGATGAAAGGCTTTTCAGTTATAAATCATGAAACTAACATCTATTCCAACTCACTTTTATTTCCTCACATTTGCATTTCTCTTAAGGCAAGATAGACTTTCATGACACAGAAGATTTAGATAAAGAAAATGCCAAGAAGAATCCATTCTTTTGCTTAGGTATATAATTAACCATTCAAAAACAAGCTTATAACATGAACAGATGATAATACTACAGATTCTCTTCGATTTTATAACTATACACAATTGCACAAGAATGCATTTTTTGAGCACAGACTAAGTATTTTACATCATGGGAATATTTTTTCAAAGGAAATCAAATTAGTAAAAATAAATTCTCTATTCCTCAAACTAGCAATAAGTACTGTATTAGATCTCCTGATGAGTTTGGGTAGAAAATGATAAATCACATTTTATTGTGAATAATATCATTTACATTTTGCTTAACTCATGAGCATTTTGAGCTTAAGACAGAATATATATTTTCAACTTGGCTTGGGTTATCAGTTTCAGCTATATTAGTACATTTACCCTGTTCCAGTAGATATTTTTAGGGATACAGTTCAATGTTCAACTATCCCAATTTAGAGAAATGAGAAGATGATATTTCATTTAATTTTTTTTTTCAAAAAAAAAAAAAAAAAGGAAACTGAGAAAGCATGTCACCTGAAAATTGATTCTTTAACAGACTGTTAAGGTTCACAAGCAGTGCTTTAAATAAAAAACATTACTTACTATAGTTGTTCTTCATCTCTTGGGTCCCTTTTACTTTGCCTCGTTTATCAATCCTCAGATACCACTGTGTTCGACAGAAGAGTCTTCTCACTCTTATATCCCCTCCTTCCATGTAATCATAACTTCTTGTATGTCTCTCTGGGCTGGAACAGTTCACATTTGTAGCCATTTGCTCTGGAGTCATGTCATTGCAAGCTAAAGATACAGTGCCCACTAGACAGATAATGTGAAAGCATGATCTGTAGAGCAAAGTTGGCAGGATCCATGTCAGTATCCATTTGTGCATTATAGTGTAGTGCTCCGGGTGTTCATGAATAACATAATGAAAATTAAATCTTGAGTTGATTGTTACTCCTAGGTCATTGACCTCTTCCTGTCTGTGAATTGTAGATTGATTTAAGAAAGAGTAGTTGCTCTTTCCAGGTTGCTAGCCTTATCCTTTTAATTCCTTATAACAATATAGGATTCCTCCTTAAGTAACTCTCTGTTGTAAAAACAGGTTGTAATAAGCTCAGTTGCTGCGAAGTGGGTTGCTGCTTGACTTCTGTTTGCAATGAGAGATTAAGAATGGGGAGGGGAGGAGAGAGGGAGATAAAAATTTGTATGTATTAATTTCAGTGATTAAATAGTATTATACAGTGTAGTTTATACTTTGAAGATACACTTAAAACAGCTTTCACAGAAGATGTCAATATCTTTACCACTCTGTGTAGATTTATAAAAGTTACACAATAGTAGAGACAAATCAGAATATGACCATACCATTCATTCCAATTACTATTTTGTAAGAAACATCCTGCACTGAGAGCTAATGATTTAAATTAAGTTCTACAATCACTACTAACAAAATATAAATGCTTTCCCTACATTTCTTTATTATATACTTCTACGTTTGTGGTTAATCAATTATTTTCTCCTAAATTGCCCACATTTTTCAAGTTAAATGTCAGGATTGCTCTGGAGAACTTCAACCTTATCTTTATGTAAGTTCTACAGCATAATTACTATAGATATTTACATGGCTCAAAAATCTGGTAGCTTTACTTTTCCCCTCAGTACCAAACCAGAGAACAAGATAAACTTTTTAAAAACATTCAGCATTGTTTTTAAAGACAAATAACAGGAACTTACTTGTTCTGTTGATAACAGCTGGATATATAAGAATTCCATGTCTGTTGTCTGCCTTGTGCAACTTGAGCCTCTCTACTGTAGCTACAAACTATTTCTCAGCTGAGAAATTCTCCAGCAGAATCATAATTGTTTCCATAAATCAACAGGCAAGAGGATTTTCTCTGTGTGTGTGAGCGCGCGTGTGCTTGTGTGTGTGTGTGGAGCCTTTTATTCAGGGCTTTTCGATAAATACCTTTGCTGACCTCATTGAAAGCAATTAAAACTTAACCAGTGAGCTGTTAGTTGAATACAACAGCGAGAATAAAAGGAGGCTTGTGTAATATTCAGTGGTCATGAGAGGGAGCTATGAACATGTTTTATACTTAAATCTACAAGTGAGTACCTACTTTGTAAAAACAGATCTCTGGTTCTCAAGCAGTGAGAAGGGGAAAGGACATTTTTTAGAACTTCTTTACAATGTAGCAGTTTTACATACTTGGTAAAATATTCCTTTGAACATATATATATAAAGGGGGAATTTAAATAGTTAGAAAATCTTTTCCAAAGCTTTGTGATGCATGGATTTCTTCAATTACTCCTTTGTGCTCAAAATGTTGGAACAAAACTACTAATATGTGTTAAATCACATCTTAGTGTCTTAAAGCACTATATAGCTGAGTTAGGTGTGTATTTCCTCATACAGAGATAATTTACTATGCATGTGAGTATAATTTTTATGTCTTGTATTCCTAGGCTGAAAGTGGGAAGACTTAGGCTCTTACTTGAGTTGGGCCACTTTAGACCAGTATGGCTTTGGTCAAGTCACTTGATGTACCTGAGTCTCAGCTGCTCCATTTGTGAAATTAGTGTATTTGTAGAAATGATTCTTGTGGTGTCTTGTAGTTTTAAAATTCTGTGACCTGTGACTTATATTAACTACTTATGTAAGAAAGAGGACACATACTTTTAAAAATTATTATTCTCAAAAATTAAAAATAAAGAGAATGGTTTTACATTGGTCATCAATGTTTGACTTTTGCCCCAATAAGAGCATTAGCACAATAAATAAATGTTAATTTAGGGATAGAATTATAAGATCTATAACTAATGTCAGTAAGAGAAAGCCATTTTACTTTTCAACATGAGTAATTCTTCCCTTTACTCCCTTTTCTAGCATGTATATATATATATATAGTAGTGTTCAAGTGTTCTGTTAGATATTTGGTGCAGAATAATTGTGTTTTTAATATTTAAAAATATTAAAATTCTCTTTCCCATGTTACATACCTCCAAAATACACACACACATTCTTCTGCATATGAAATACACTACTCTGCCACCAGGTGGTGCATGTAGACCAAATAGGAAAAGGAAACAAGTCCATTCAATTGGATTATAGTTTATGTGATTTTCCCTTGTTTACATTTAGGAAGAGGAGGAAGGAAAATATAATGGTGTTCTGAATTACACCCCATTGGTTTTGGAGGCAACAATAATGAACAGAGAAAGAATTTCTAGGACTTGGATATTCCTTGTAAAGAATGAAAGTTATTAATAGTCAGTTCACAATATAAAGATATTCAGGAGCTACTAAATCTATTTGTTCCACACTGACCCCACCAATTTTAAACCAAGGAATCAACAGATTAGACGTCAATATTTGCTAACTAAATGCTTAAGACTTAAATAAAAGAAATGGACAGTTTGCAAGTAATGAGTAAAGGTTAGCATCTGCAATTCTTCGAAAAAAAAAAAAAAAAACAATGCCTAATACTTATTTAGTTTGATTCGGGGATAGAATATGTAAAAAGGATAGAGAGAATCTATTTCAGTAAATGTCATGAAAACAGGCAGTTGTTTAAGTAATAATTAATCACCTGATTTTGCTTAAGAAAACTTCATTATATCTCTTATTCCATGAAAAGGTAACTTTTGTTTACTGAATTTTATATTTTGTAATTCATTGTGCCTCATTCATAGTTATGTATAATATAATCAGTAGAAGGGAATATCATTAAATATTCTTGTTGTTTTGCATTCTTACATGCTAATCTGGTCCTCATTCTCCCAGTTCCCATCTTTTCCCAAAAAATATAGACAATAATTGTTATTAGTTTCTTGTGTATCTTTTCAGGGTTTCTTTATGCACAGGTAAACTGTATACATATGTGTATGTGTGTATGTGTATATATATTTTTTTATTGTTTTTTTTTACTTTTTCCATTTTTATACAAAAGGTAGCATGCCATACACATTGTTCTGCATGTCACTTTTTGTACTTAATAAAATAGAAAATCTTCCCATCTCAGTATTTAGGAAGCTTTCTCACTTTTTTTTTTTACAGTTGCTTAGTATTCCATTGAATGGGTATCTCACAATGTTTTTGACCAGCCCACTGTTGATCAACATTTAATTTTTTCCAGCATTTTCCTATTATATAAAATGCTATAATGAATGAAGTTATATATGTGTCATTTTATACTGTGCAAATATATCTGCAAGATCAATTTTCAGAAGTGGACCGTCTAGGTCAAAAGGCATATATTTACATGAGTATTTATTATTTTAATAGATATTGCCAACTTATCCTTTTTTTTTTTTTTGTACTAATTTTACAATCTTGCTAGAAGTACATAAGACTGCTTGTTTGTTCAACTCCTATCAAACTTTTGGGATTTTGCTACTCTGACAAGTGAAAATGGCATTTCATTGCAGTTATCCCTTGCCTTGGCCCTGCATAAAATCTTTGGGCCCTATCCCATCATGAAGCAGAAGAGAAAACCCCAAGAATAACTGATGCTGTTTTCCTCCAACCAGGGAGGGTGGAATTCTCAAACTTAAAGCTAAGTTGTTTTATATTTATGAAAATAAATTTATATTATTCCTTGCATATCTAAAATTGTGATCCAAGATTTATTTCTACTACATTCCCACAGCTGTCCTCACACAATGAATTTATCTTCTTTTCTTCTGTCAGTCCCATTCCATAAATTCAGCCTCAACTCTAGACCATGCCATATAACCAATCTTACTTATCTCCTTGATTCATCCATTTAGCAAATATTTATCAAATAGCTACTCAGTGCCAGATGCTGTGCTAGCCTTTTGGAGGTACAATGGTGAATATTCTGGAAGTGATCTCTGCCCTTACAGAGTGTGCATTCCAGTGAGAAAACAAACATAAACTAGTTTGTCTGGGGGGAGGGGGGATCTAGTGTGTTCCAAGAACTGAAAGAAGGCCAATATGAATGTAGTACATAAACAATTTGGAGAGAATGAGAGATGAATGAAGCTGAAGAGGTGGATAGGGTTCATATCATAAAGAATTTTGTAGGTCGTGGTAATAGGAATTTGGGTTTATTGTAAGTACAGTAGGAAGCTGGAGCACAGACACGTCTCCCCTAACGTGATGGACCTGGTCAAAGACAGTAGTTTAAACATTAGAGTAAAACCCCAAAAGTAATTGAACAAGCCTGAGGTCTCTATAAATCTTCAATTATGTAAACTTTGTGCTTACCCTTGGCATAATGCCCTAACATTTCAAAACTAACTGTATATAAGATACTAAATCTGAGTCATATGCTCAATATTGCGGTGTACTTGTGACTCAACTGTATAAATATCTCAGTTTACAAATGTTACTTGACTTTTTGTATCTTAGAGTCTATAAAACTTTGTTTTATTTAATTTTATACTTATAAAAAGTTCTCCAAAATCCTAATCTAAATTTAAAGTTCCTTAAAATATCTGAATTATGGTGCAAATTTAGACCTAGAGCAAGAGCTCTAATTCTTTAAGTTATATAATAAATTTGCTACTGAATTACTGTGCAAATTTAGACCTACAGCAAGATCTCTAGGAGCTACTGGGTTTTTCCCCCCTTTTCTACATTTCTATATAATGAAATGATATTATATCATTCATTCTTGATTATCTGATTCCCCTTAAATTACTGCTTTACTTTAGGAGACAATCTCCCTGATTTAGTGCTGTACATTGGTGCCTACTTTTGACAGCCTACCGCCATCCCAAAAGCTGAAGTGTCCTAGTGGAGAGAGTTTTGCTTCATCCCCTAGGAGAATATCATGAAAAACATAAAGACCCTGTGCAATTAAGGTTATCACATTGTTTACTTTAAACTGTCATTCTTTGATCCTATATTAATTGTCTACATAGCAAAGCAGCAAAATAAGGAGTAAAACTAGCAACAACAATTTTTTAATGTTTCGGGAATGGCAGTGTGTCAATACCAAAACCAGTTTAGTTTTTAACTCAATAGCTTTAAAACCAGGTGAACTTTTCAAAAATGAGAGAAAGGCAGAATAAAGGTAATTACGTCAGTAAAGAAGGAGAAGAAAGTTACAGAGTCCACCATATTTAGTATAAAGATACACCCACAAAAATCTAGGTATCCAGTAAAATACGTATTTGTGCAAAATTGGTGGCTAACACAATAACTCATGCACAAGAGAAAGGAGGTTCATACTTCCTCTTAGGCGTCTCTTTAAGCTAAACATTCCTGCTGTCTTCAAACATTACTCATATTTTTTCCTCAGCAGTATTTACCATTGACTCAGACATAGTGAGTCCTCCCTATTCCTCTAATCAATTCCAAAAATTATCAGTTCTACCACTACAACTTTTTCCTCACCCGTTTCTTCCTGTCTATTGTCACCTTCACATCTTAGATCAAGTCATTGTCCTTGCTCATGTCAATTTTATTCCTAACCCATCTCCTTGCATCTCCTGTCTCCAAACCCCTTTAAATGTTGCTGTCAGATTAATCTCCCTAAAGCACAGTTGTAGCCATGGTATTTCTCTGCTCAAAAGTCATCAGTGACTCCCCTGTTTTTCCTGAATAGAACTCTAGTCTTCTTTTTCTAATATGTAGACTACTCTTCCCAATCAATGTACACCCCCCAAACACTAGGCTCTCTGACTAGTTTTGGGGTGAAGGGAGATCCATGCTCCAACCCCTCTTCTCCTCTTGGGAGAGATGGAGACTAACAGAGAAGTCTTCCTTGCAAATCCTCTCTCTCTACCTTTCTCCCTCATTCTCTCCCCCTCTCTTTCTGTCTTCCCTCTTATATATTCAGTCTGGGTTAGGGACCTGAGAGTCATGTAAGTAATTATCAGATATTTCCTTTGAAATTTTACATATTGAGTTTTCAATGATGAAATAAAATTCTTGGTCCTATTTATTCTGTTAACTCAGCTAATCACTTCAAATCAACACTTACTACGTATTCGGACAGGGTGTGACATGATTAAGATGTACTGTTCAATATGATAAGCAAGGTTCCTGACTTCAAGGAGCTTAAATTGTGGATGCAGAGGCAGATAATAAACATATAAAAAGAATTCTGGTGATATTTCAGGAGGAAATAAATCGGTTACTATGGTAGCAAATAACAGAAAGGAGAGGAGTGGTTGGAATCTGGTCACAAAAGGTCTTTCTGAGGAAGTGACATTTAAATTGAGATCTGAAGGATAAGAAGAAATTAGAAGTTTGAAGTAGAACATTTGAGACCAAGGTAAGAAGGAGAACAAAAGTTCTGAGGTGAAAATGAACTTGTGTTCTAGAAACTGGAACATAGTAGACAAGGGGAAAGTTAGGTGATAAGAGATCAATGTATGTAGGGCCTTGATACTAACAGTAAGGACTTTGGATTTGATCCTAAGTATAATGGGTTATAATCAATGAGTAACGCAACCATACTGAAAACTTGTGGAGAATGGTTTGGGAGATGACAAAAGTTGAAGGAGACCAGTTAGCAGGCTGTGGTCGAAATCCAAGTCAGACATGCTGATAGATTAGATTAGAATTGTGGCAGGGGGGATGGAAAGGAGTGAGCAGAAATATACTGAAAACAAAGCTTGATGATAGATTCAATGCAAGAGACTAAGAGGAGTCAAGGTTAACTTCTGGATCTCTGACATTTGTAACTGGATGAATGGTGGTAAATAGAAAGAAATATGTTAGTAGAAGAACATAGTAGTAGAGCAGTTCATATCAGCATACAACGCTACAGAGAGTGGATCACATGACAAAAAGAATTCGTTAAAAACTAAAATCTTGTCTTTCTCATGCCAAGAAAAATTGGCTAATTTGGAAAAAATAGACAATAGTATTGGTCATTTGATAGTGCCCAGAAGAACAGCAAAATAAAACTTACTGATTTCTTTTTCTGTAATAGAGTTTTTTGGCTACACGTGATCACAGCATTGGTTTCCTAGCCTAAGTAGCTTGAAAGTTGGAAACTTTGCATCATGAGTTTAGAAAGATGCCTAATAAGTAAAAATCCAAAAATTATAGCATATTTTACAATAAATGTTGTTTATTAATGCTGAGAACTATATGTGTAACAAATCAAACTGTCACTGGCTTAATTGAACCAATAAAAAGAATATGGAAATAGCTTATCAGCTTATCTACAAATGTGGCTGTGAAAATATTGAAAGAGTTTAAAAATTGCCTTTTCAGTTAAATATTTTTAAATTCCCCATGACAACTGATATATCCTATTATTTTGCACAAACTTGGAAATGTCTGCAAGGCAAAAATCCAAACTCAACCTGAATGGCAGCAAATTCTGAATTAAGGGATTCCAAATATATGTAGTTTTATTATATTTTAAATTATCCTGAGAAAGGATGTTTTATTAGGATTCATTATATTCAGTATTCATTATATGATTTTTGTCTTGCATAAATAAAATTAAAGAGGATAGTTCCAGTTCTTAGGACAACTAAAGGATTAATTAAATGACTAATTCAAAAATGGTAATGGAATTATTTTTCCCTTCCCTTGATTGCCCTTCTTCATGCCTCCCATTCCATTTTATTCCACTCAGCATGTGTGAAATATTGTGGTAATAAACATAATTTATTTCCAATGTAATCAAATATAAAATCAGGAAGGAAGCTCAAAAGTATGAAAAACGTTGTTCTTTTTATCCCTCAAATAAAGTGAACAAGAAGTGATAAAATATGTATGTAAAATTTCCAAATTACTTTACCACATATGAGACATATCATATTTTAGATAAAAAGGGAATTTTTTTCTTTCAACAATGATTCTTAATCTCATTAGTATTTAATTTAGCCATTTAAACTGAGAGACCATTTTTTTACTGTTTTTCACTTCTTTGATTTAAAAGGTAAAATTACATTATGCAATTTCCTTGGTGATACCACATATTTACAAAGGTTTAGGGGCTTTTTTGTTCTGTTTGCAATTCTGAAACTTTCTCATTCTATCCATCCTCCTTCCCTTACTTTCTGCATTTTCTCCTCCACTTATTAAAATTTTTTCTCTCGCTCCTTCTTATTTGCTCACTTGCCCTCCCTCCCTCTCTCCCTTTCTCTCATTCTCTCTCTCTCTCTCTCTCTCTCTCACACACACACACACACATACACACACACACACACACACACACTTTTTCTATCATACCCATGTTTTTGGTTTCTAGAAACCTCTTTAGGCCATTCTTATATTAATTTTCTACTTGGTTATCTTTTTTTTAATCTAGTTTAGAAAAACACATCTGGTTTCTATTCTGATCAGTTTTTCTCTGAGAATACCTTCATATTATAGAAGGCAAAGAATTCTCAAATAATGACCCATAATGATGCAACTCCCTGTAATTTAAACTTTTATCCAATAATTTAAAAAGAGCTTTTCTAACTTGGCTGCTTCTTTTTTTAAGAAAAAAGTTTATGGAAGCAGAGTTTGTACGGGTAATCATTTAAAGCAAGTTAATTTTTGGAAACATTTTTTCAAAATAAGAAATCTTGGAAACTAAACGTGGGAAATAATTCACTCCTTTCTTTGGCAATTCATTTCTGAGATTTTACTTGTTTTTTTTAACTTATTTTTTATTTTAACTTATCAGTATACAGTGTAGTTGATTTTTGTGTCCCTTTACCAGTTCCTCCTTTTTCTCCCTCTTTCTCCCCTCCTCCCCCTACATCAATATCATATCTGTTCACTTACCTTAAGTTCAAGGAATTATTGTGATTGTTGTGTCTTCTCCCCCCGCCCCCATTTGTTTGTTTGTATATTCACTTATTTATTTTTATTAGCTCGCACATATAAGTGAGAACATGTGATATGTCTCCTTCTGTGCCTGGCTTATTTCACTTAATATAATTTTCTCTAAGTTCATCCATGTTGCTGCAAATGACAGTATTTCATTAGTTTTTACAGCAGAGTAGTATTCCATTGTGTAGTTATACCACATTATCCTTATCCACTCATCCAATGATGGACATTGAGGCTGCTTCCAACTCTTGGCTACTGTAAATAGCACTGCAATAAACATGGGAGTATACGTATTCCTTCAACATGATGATTTCCATTCCTTTGGATATATTCCCCGCAGTGGAATAGCTGGGTCATATGGTAGATCTATCTGCAATTGTTTGAGGAACCTCCATACCGTTTTCCATAAAGGTTGCACCATTTTGCAGCCCCACCAACAGTGCAGGAGGGTTCCTTTTTCTCTTCATCCTTGTCAGTATTTATTATTCTCAGTCTTCTGGATATTAGCCATCCTAACTGGAGTGAGATTTTCATTTTCCAAATGCTGAGTGATGTTGAGCATTTTTTCATGTGTCTGTTGGACATGCATATAATCTTCCTTTGAGAAATGCCTATTCAGCTCCTTTGCCCATTTTTTAATTGGGTTATTTGGTGGGGTTTTTTGTTGTTTTGTTTTGCTTTGTTTTGTTTTTAATTTTATTAATATTATTGTTTACATTCTACAATGTTTTCTGGAGCAGTTGGGAGGGAGAGGGTGAGGGGAAAGGGGAAGGAAATGGCATGGAAGAAGGAGGAAGGAAGAGGGGTGGGATTGAGACCATTGGCGACCCCCTGATTCCCACAGGAAGAATGGTGGGCTTCCAACAGTGGCTTGGTTATTGCTGGGCTGGGTGTACATGTCGATGGTGTGTGGCAATAGCCCTCGAACCCACCACCCCAGCTCAGGAACCCGGGGCCTTTCTTGCTGAGGCTTGCTGGTCGCCACTGAGCTGGTTGCTCATGTGGGGGGCGGGGGACGGGGCGTGTACGAAGCCCTCAGACGCCCACCGCCCAGGCTCAGGAGAGCCCAGGGCATTTCCTGCAGTGGCTCAGGGGTCATCGCTGGGGTGGTTGCACTTGTCAGAGGGGTGTAGCCAAGGCCCTCGAGCCCCATCCTCAGGACTGGTTGCCAGTGTTGAGGGGCATGGCTGAGGGCCCCAGCCCTCCCCCTTCCTGGCTTGGCAGTGGGGGGACTTCTGGTCCTTCTAGGTGTTATAGGTGTTCTTTGGTGAAATGAGACCTTTACTCGTTATCAAACTTTATCTCTAGTTGTGGGCACTTTTCTTTTTCTTGAAGTTCTGTGTTGGATTATTTGTGTTACTACCCCTTAAACTCTGCACTGGAACTAAATTCTTATCCTTTGCTTACTTCTAAAATGGGAAACTTCCTGTGGGGATCAGTACTTGAGCTCTGTGGTTGAGCTAAATTGCTGCTTTGCTGCTGATTCCCTGGGGAAGGCTTTTTGTGCAGCTCAGGTTTTAATGGTTGACTTTATAGGTACTTCTGGATCTGGTGAAATCCGGTTCACCTGGGTTGTATAGAAACACTGGTCTGGGCCTGAGTCTTCTCATCAAACTGTACTCCTTGCAATTCAATATTCCTGACCCATCTCCTCTAAGTGGTCCTACCCTGATTGGAGGGCAGATCAGCTGTTCTTGCTGTGCCCCAGTGTTCTCCGGGAGAGCCCATCCCCCACCACCCATGCTCCAAACACTTCCCATGGGATGGTCTGTGCTCTGGTCCCTTGTGATGCCTCACCAGCCTCTGAGTGGCTCCTTTTTTTCAGTTGTTGTGGCTGCTAAATCCAATGTGGGTCCACGGGAACACTGTTGGTGGTACTGTTTGCCTGAGGGCCACCAAGGCCCTTTTCTCTGCTGCTGCATCTAAGCAACTTCATCCAATCAGCCCAGCTGCAGCTTTTTGCCGGCTCCTGCTCCATGAGCTCAGCAGCTCCAGCCCGAAAGCAGCCACAGAACAAAGTGGTTGGAACAGCTTTTTCTTTCTCTCATCATGGCTTCTCCCACCATCACACACTCTGTCTCTCCGCCTCTTCCCCTGAGCTCTAGCAGCCCGAGCTTAGCAGTCGTTGCTTTTTAATAGGTGTAAATTGGTTGATTTATAGGAGAGTGACACTGGGGACTGTCTATTCCTCCATCTTGACCAGAAGCCCCGAGAAGGTTTAATCTCAAGGCTGCCATTGCGTGAAGGCAGAGAGAGTAGGTCTGATCTGCCTTCCCCACAATGGGGAAGGTGGTACACCTACAGGGAAGTGGTTAGGAGCAGTGTGAGGCATGGGGGATCATAATTGGTCAAAGTGTTTGAAGGAGTCCCTCAGTGATCTGCACTGGCACAAGCCACCTGCATGTTCCCAGGTTACTTGTTTTTTTGTTGTTGTTATTAAGTTGTTTGAGTTCCTTGTAAATTCCAGATATTAATCCCTTGTCAAACATATATTTTGCAAGTATTTTTTCCCACTCTGTTAGTTGTCTTTTCACTCTGTTAATTGTTTCTTATGCTGTGCAGAAGTTTGATACAATCCCAATAATTTATTTTTCTTTTGGTTGCCTGTGTTTTGGGGGTCATATTCATAAAGTCTATGCCCAGTCCTACTTCCTCAAGTGTTTGCCCCATGTTTTCTTTTAGGAGTCGTATTGTTTCAGGACATATACTTAATTCTTTAATACGTTTTGAGTTGATTTTGGTGTATGGTGAGTGATACAGGTCTAGTTTCATTCTTCTGCATATGGATATCCAATTTTCCCAGCACCATTTACTGAAGAGGCAGTCTTTCCCCAATGTGTAAGTCTTAGTACCTTTGTCAAAGATCCTATGGCTGTAGGTACATGGGCTGATGTCTGGATTTTCTATTCTGTTCCATTGGTCTGTGTGTCTGTTTTTATGCAAGTACGATGCTGTTATGGTTACTATAGCTTTGAAGTGTAGTTTGAAGTCAAGTAGTCTTATGCCTCCAGCTGTTATTTTTTTTCTCTTGGGATTGCTTTGGCTATTTGGGGTCTTTTGCTATTCCATATGAATGTTAGAATTGTTTTTTTTTTTCATTTCTGTGAAGAATGTTATTGGTATTTTGATGGGGATTGCATTGAATCTGTGGATCACTTTGGGTAGTATGGATATTTTCACAATGTTAATTCTTCCAATCCAAGAGCATGGAATATCTTTCATCTTCTTGTTGTGTCTTCTTTAATTTCTCCCAACAGTGATTTGTAGTTCTTGGAGTAGAGATCTTTCCCATCCTTGGTTAACTTTATTCCTACTCTTTATTTTATTTTATTTTGGCGACTATCATAAAGGAGCTAGATTTCTTGATTTCTTTTTCTGCTAGTTCATTGTTGGAGTATAAAAATGCTATTGAGGGCCGGCCTGGTGGCGCACTGCTACAGTGCGCCGCTTGGGAAGCACGGCGGCGCTCCCACCGAGGGTTCGGATCCCACATACAGACCGGCCGCTCACTGGCTGAGCGAGGTGCGGGAGCAACACTGAGGGTTGCGATCCCGTTGCCGGTCCCGGTCCGGTACGGGCGCGACACTGAGGGTTGTGATCCGTTGCCGGTCACGAAAAAAAGACAAAAAAAGGAAAAGAAAAAAAATGCTATTGATTTTTGCGTGTTGATTTTGTATCCTGCAACTTTGCTGAAATCATTTATCAACTCTAAGAGTTATTCTGTAGAGCCTTTAGGCTGTTCTATGTATAGGATAACATCATTTGCAAACAGGGACAATTTGACTTCATCTTTTCCAATCTGAATGCCCTTTATTTCTTTCTCTTCCCTGATTGCTCTGGCTAGTACTTCCAACACTATGTTGAGTAGGAGTGGCAAGAGTGGACATCTGTGTCTTATTCCTGTTCGTAAGGGAAAAACTTTCAACTTTTCCCTCTTCAGGATGATATTGGCAGGGGGGTTGTCAGAATATGGCTTTCATTGTGTTGAGAAACTTTCCACCTGTACCTAATCTATTGGGAGTCTTCAGTTTGAAAGGATGTTGAATTTTGTCAAATGCTTTTTTGGCATCTATAGAGATGATCATATGGTTTTTGTCTTTGATTTTGTTGATGTGGTATATCACATTTATTGACTTGCCTATGTTGAACCAACCTTACATCCCTGGGATGAATCCCACTTGATCATGGTATATAATTTTATGTATATGTTGCTGTATTCTATTAGAGAGTTTACTTGTTAAATGACACATACAAAGTGTCACAGTAATGAGATAGCAAAGAATATGTACTAAAAAAGGAAGACAAAAAATTAGAACTACTACAAAAAAGGAAATAGAGATTGATAAATTATTGAAAACTACTTATAAAGCATAAAACTATGTGCACTATGAGAAAGCTATGGTGTTTAGAGGTAATATTAAACAAACTGGCCTATGAAGAGATTTCAGGATTCAGATTATTTGAGTCAGACACATCTGAATTAATTTGAGTTATTTTTCTCAATAATTGCATGAAATAGGCAAGTTATTTAACTTCTCTGAGTCCATCATATGTAAAGCAATAATAGGGGTCCAATTTCCCTTTGCAGAAGCCTTAATGTCTGGAGACTGAAGGCAAAAACTAATAGGATACTTTAGAGGATCTGAAGTGGGAGTAGAGTTTTGAAAGAGGAAGATGATTAAATAATTCTAGTGGCAGCATTATGGGTAAGATTAAGTAGTAATCTCTTGAGGGAAGGTAAGCCTAAACAGAACAAAAATATAGAGAGGTTGAAAATAGAGAAATGTTAAAGAATATGGAAGATCAATTCAGATAGTCCATCTTCTCTACAAAAGGAGTTCCAGGAAGAGAATATGAAGGAAAAGAGAGAAGAGCAAAGAACACTTTGCAAAACTAAATAAAAACTCAAGTGGTCAGATTGAAATGACACACTGAGGGCCAACCAGAATGTGTAAAGACCTATATCTCAGTAAAACCTTTGAACTCAAACAATAAAGAGAAAATTCTGAAAGTTTCAAAAAACAAAAGTTACACAAATTGCTTATAAAGGAACTAGAATCAATCAGATGAGCATCAGACTACATCATTAGGTGACACTTGATGCTAGAAGAGAGTGCAGAAATACCTACAAAGGGGGCCGGCCACATGACTCCTGGAAAGAGTGTGGCACTGGTAGTGCCGAGGCCATGGGTTCAGATCCTATATAAGGATGGCCAGTGCGCTCACTGGCTGAACGTGGTGTAGACCACACCGTGCCGAGGGTTGCAATCCCCTTACTGGTCAGAAAAAAAAAAAAAAAAGAAAGAAAGAAAGAAATACCTACAAAGCTTTGAACAAAATGTTAAACCAAAATGTATACCAGTCAAAATTTCAGTCAGATGCAAGCTTTAAATAAAATTATCTTCATGCAAATAAGAACTTCAAAGGTTTACCAACCCTCCCTGAAAAAATTACTGTGGCAAAATAAAAAAGTGTTTTTCAGAAGAAACTGTAGGATACAAAAAAAAATTATGAAATACTACTCGACAATAAAAAGAAACTAGGAGAGACCCACCCAGCTACCACTGAGGCCCTGCTGGAGAAACAGGCTGCCACACAGGACCCAGGCAAGCAAATCAAGCCCCCAAGAGATATAACCAGCTGCTACCGAAGCCCTACCAGAGCAACAGACAGCCATGCCATCAGCAACACTCCCTGCCACTGCTGCAGACACCAGTATGGAATGAGTGGGCCATGACAACCACCACTACAGCAACTGCTACCACAAGGAAGGCGCACTGTCATAACACAGCTACTGGTACCTCACAGGCTACCTTATGACCACTCATCAGTATAGACAGAAGGAGAGTCACCAGTGGAGCCCAAGGAAAGAAGAAAGAACAAAAAGAAAACCTACCCAGAGTCACCTATTCAAATTAAGGAGCACTAGTATGCCCCAGTGCACACATCAGAGTCAGACAAAAGTACTATACCCAGCAAGGCTATCCTTCCAAACTGAAGGACAAATAGTATATTTATCAGACAAACAAAAACTATGAGAGTTAAGCACCACACGACCAGCCCTACAAGAAATTCTCAAGGGAGTACTGCACCTGGTACCTGAAAAATAACCATCACTACCATGAAAATTCAAGAAATAACAAAACTCACAAGTAAAACAAAAATGCAAACAATAAAGGGAAAAGAACTTTACTTACCACCTCAAGAGACCAACAAACACAGAAGACAAACAGTAAAATGGAAAGAAAGGAAAAAAAGATATTTAAAACATCCAAACAAAAACTAGTAAAATGCCAGGAGTAAATCAACACCCTTCAATAATAATTCTTAATGTAAAAAGAATATATTCCCCACTCAAAAGACACAGACTGATTGAATTAAAAGCATAGACCCAACAATATGCTGTCTTCAAGAGGTTCACCTCACCTGAAAATATATGCATAGACCAAGAGTAAAAGGATGGAAAAGATATACCATACGATAGAAACCAAATACAAGCTGGAGTAACTACTCTTATTTTGGATAAAATAGACTTTAAACCAAAAACCATAAAAAGAGATAAAGAAGGCCACTATATAATAATAAAGGGATCTATCCATCAAAAAGACATAACAACCATAAATATATATGCAGTCAACATTGGAGCACCCAGATATATAAAGCAAATACTGTTAGACCTAAAGAAAGAAATAGACCCAAATACCATAATAATATGGGACCTGAACACCCCACTCTCAACATTGGACAGATCATCTGGGCAAAAACTCAACAGAGAAACACAAGATCTAAACAGCTCTTTAGAACAATTGGACTTGGCAAACATCTACAGAACATTTCATCCAACAATCACAGAATATACATTCTTCTCATGAGTACATGGAATGTTCTCCAGGATAGACTACATATTACATCACATATCAAGTCTCAACAAATTTTTAAAAATTGAAATTATTTCACATATATTTTCAGACCATAATGGATTAATATTAGAAATCAATAACAAATGAAACTCTGGAAACTATACAAATGCATAGAAATTAAACAACATTCTACTGAGTGACATATGGGTCCAAGAAGAAACTAAACAGGAAATCAAAAAATTTATTGAAACTAATGAAAATAATGACACATCATCCCAAAACCTGTGGGATACTGCAAAAGCGGTATGAAGAGGGAACTTTATCACAATAAATGCCTACTTCAGAAGGATGGAAAGACGGCAGATAAACAACCTAACACTTCACCTCAAAGAACAAGAAAAACAAGAACAGTACAACCCCAAAGTCAGAAAACAGAAAGAAATAATTAACATCATAGTAGAACTAAATGAAACAGAAACAAAAATATATATAAAAGATCAATGAAACAAAAAGTTGGTTTTTAGAGAAGGTAAACAAAATAGACAAGCCATTAGCTAGGCTAACTATAAAAAAGAAGAGGGAAGACACAAATAACAAAAATGAAAAAGGAGACGTTACAGGGAAAACCATGGAAATACAAAGAATCATTAGACACTATTACAAAAAACTAAACAGCAACAAATTTGAAAACCTGGAGGAAAGGAACAAATTTCTCAACACACATAAACTGCCAAGACTGAACCAAGAAGGCATAAAAAACCTGAACAGACCAATCACAATCAAAGAGATTGAAGCTGTAATCAGCAGTTTTCCAACAAAGAAAAGCCCGGGACTGGATGGCATCATTGCTAAATTCTACCCAACTTTTATTTATTTATTTATTTTTTTGTCTTTTGTCTTTTTTCCGTGTCCGGCAACGGATCGCAACCCTCAGTGTTGCTCCCGCACCTCGCTCAGCCAGTGAGCGGGAACCGGTCTGCATGTGGGATCCGAACCCTCGGGCGGGAGCGCCGCCGCGCTTCCCAAGCGGCGCACTATCCAGTGCGCCACCGGGCCGGCCCCTACCCAACTTTTAAAACAGATTTTAAAAATTCTTAAATTCAAAATTTAAAAAGGAGAATTAATACCAATTCTCTACAGTCTCAAAAAAATTGAAACAGAGGCTATTATCCCAAACTCATTCTATGAGGCTAGCATCACCCTGATATCAAAACTGGACAAAGATACACACAAAAAAAAAAAAAAAGAAAAAGAAAACTACAGGCCAATATCTTTGATGAATAATATAGATACAAAAATCATCAATGAAATATTAGCAAATAGAATACAGCAACACATCCATAAAACTGTCCACCACAATTAAGTGGGATTTGTACCAGGGATGCAACAATGGTTCAACATACAAAAGTCAATAAATGTGATGCACCACATCAACAAAATCAAAGGCAAAAACCATATGATCATCTCTATAGATGCCAAAAAAGCATTTGACAAAATTCAACATCCCTTCATGATAGAGACTCTCAAAAAACTAAATGTAGAAGGAAATTATCTCAACACAATGAAAGCCATATATGACTAACCCCCTGCCAATATCATCCTGAATAGGGAAAAGTTGAAAGTTTTCCCTTATGAACAGGAATAAGACACAGATGTCCACTCTTGCCACTCCTATTCAACATAGTGTTGGAAGTACTAGCCAGAGCAATCAGGGAAGAGAAAGAAATAAAGGGCATTCAGATTGGAAAAGATGAAGTCAAATTGTCCCTGTTTGCAAATGATGTTATCCTATACATAGAACAGCCTAAAGGCTCTACAGAATAACTCTTAGAGTTGATAAATGATTTCAGCAAAGTTGCAGGATACAAAATCAACACGCAAAAATCAATAGCATTTTTATACTCCAACAATGAACTAGCAGAAAAAGAAATCAAGAAATCTAGCCCCTTTATGATAGTCGCCAAAATAAAATAAAATAAAATAAAATAAAATAAAGAGTAGGAATAAAGTTAACCAAGGATGGGAAAGATCTCTACTCCAAGAACTACAGATCACTGTTGGGAGAAATTAAAGAAGACGCAAGAAGATGAAAGATATTCCATGCTCTTGGATTGGAAGAATTAACATTGTGAAAATGTCCATACTACCCAAAGTGATCCACAGATTCAATGCAATCCCCATCAAAATGCCAATAACATTCTTCACAGAAATGAAAAAAAAACAATTCTAACATTCATATGGAATAGCAAAAGACCCCAAATAGCCAAAGCAATCCCAAGGGAAAAAAAATAACAGCTGGAGGCATAAGACTACTTGACTTCAAACCACACTTCAAAGCTATAGTAACCAAAACAGCATCGTACTTGCATAAAAACAGACACACAGACCAATGGAACAGAGTAGAAAATCCAGACATCAGCCCATGTACCTACAGCCATAGGATATTTGAGAAAGGTACCAAGACTTACACACTGGGGAAAGACTGCCTCTTCAGTAAATGGTGCTGGGAAAATTGGATATCCATATGCAGAAGAATGAAACTAGACCTGTATCACTCACCATACACCAAAATCAACTCAAAACGTATTAAAGAATTAAGTATATGTCCTGAAACAATACGACTCCTAAAAGAAAACATGGGGCAAACACTTGAGGAAGTAGGACTGGGCATAGACTTTATGAATATGACCCCCAAAACACAGGCAACCAAAAGAAAAATAAATTATTGGGATTGTATCAAACTTCTACACAGCATAAGAAACAATTAACAGAGTGAAAAGACAACTAACAGAGGGGAAAAAATATTTGCAAAATATATGTTTGACAAGGGATTAATATCCGGAATATACAAGGAACTTAAACAACTTAACAGCAAAAAAACAAGTAATCCAAATAAAAAATGGGCAAAGGAGCTGAAAAGACCAACAGACCCATGAAAAAATGCTCAACATCACCCGGCATCTGGGAAATACAAATCAAAACAACACTGAGATATCTCACTCCAATTTGGCTGGCTGATATCAAAAAGACTGAGAATAACAAATGCTGGTGAGGATGTGGGGTAAAGGGAATCTTCCTACACTGGTGGTGGGACTGTAAAATGGTGCAGCCATTATGGAAAATGGTATACAGCTTCCTCTAACAACTATGGATAGATCTCCCATATGACCCAGCTATCCCACTGCTGGACATACCCAAAGGAATGGAAATCTTCAAGTTGAAGGAATACTTGCACTTGCATGTTTATTGCAGTGCTATTTACAATAGCCGAGAGTTGGAACCAGCCTAAATACCCATCATCGGATGAGTGTGTAAAGCAAATGTGGTATATTTACACAATGGAATACAACTCTACTGTAAAAAATAATAAAATACTGCCTTTGACAGCAACATAGATGCACTTAGAGAAAATTATACTAAGTGAAATAAGCCAGGCACAGAAAACGAAATACCACATGTGGGAGCTAATAAAAATAAACAAACAAACAAACAAATGAATAGAAAAAAATACACAATAATTCTTTGAATTTGTTAAGAGAAGTGAACAGAACTGAGGTCGCAAGGGGTGGGAAAGGGGGAGAGAGAAGGCAAAAAGGGAGCAACTGGTAAAGGGCCATGAAAATTGATTACAGTGTATAATGACAAATTTTTAAAAAGAAATAAATAAAAAAAAACTAATTACTGATATGTATAACATATGCATGAATCTCAAATGCATTTTGCTAAGTGAAACAATCCAGACCTAAAGAACCATGCTCTATGGTTCCATTTATATGATGTTCTAGAAAAATAAAAACTACACAAACAAAAAACAGATTGCTAGGGGCTGTGGTGGAGAACGGTTAACTACAGTAGAGCCAGAGGGGATTATTTGAGTGGTGGAATGATTCTATATCTTCATTGTGGTGGTGGTTACACAATCATATGCTTTTAGCAAAACTCATAGAACAGTACACCAAAAAAGGTGAAAATTCAGGCATATGAATTATATCTCATAAATAAATAGGTGCATACATAAATAAATAGTACTAATGAGAGGGGAAACCAATGCAGAGTAAAGAAACTAGTTAAGTGTATATTTAAATTTCAACATTAAAACATTTTTAAACCATCTTGAACTAAAATCCCAAATGATGAGAACCTTGGAGATGGTGGGAAATAGAAGTTTAGAACATAGAGGAAATAAGAAATATGAGCAAAATGGAAATCAAGGGAAAGTTTTAAATGTTAGAGAAAATGATAGATAGTAAAAATAGGCAAAAAAAAAACAAAAAGAAAGAAAAAAAACTCTACAAAATTAAAGCCCATAAAGAATCAAAACTAAAATAATAAAAAGTATAACTTTATTTTTAATTATAATTTCTTAAAATAGTTCTTATAATGGAACTTCTCCAGACTCTCTCTTTTATTTGTAGAGAATCTAATGTGGTATAAGGCTTAATTTCTGTGTCAGCTTATACTATAAGAAAGACTTTGACCTCTTCTTTTGCTCTGTAAGAGATTTGGCAAAAATATATCATGATATCATAGAAAAGACAAAGAAATAAAGACTGGATAATAGTGGATTTGTAACAATTTAGCAAGAATATCTAAAATATGGTTGATGGAGTTTGGATGTGTTGTCCCCTCCAAAACTCATGTGGAAGTTTGATCCCCATTGTGGCACTGTTGGAAACTGATTGAGTCATGGGGGCAGATCCCTCATGAATGGATCAATGCTCTATCTAGGTGGGGGGAGTAATGAGTAAGTTCTTACTCTGTTCCCACGAGAGCTCTCTCTCTCTCTCCCTGTCTCTCTCTGGCTCCCTATTGCCATGTGATCTGCTTGTACCCCCCAGCTCCCTGCCGCTTTTTGCCATGAGTAGAAGCAGCCTGAGGCCCATGCCAGATGCAGCTGTCCCAGAATCGTAAGCCAAATAAACCTCTGTTCTTTATAAATTACCCAGTCTCAGGTAATTCTGTTATAGCAACACAAAACAGACTAATACAATGGTATTTAACATATCAGCATTAACCTGGAGACAGTTTTTTAATGGCATGACACAGATCTATGTCCCTGATACCGTGCTGTACATTTATTCTTTTAATAAGTATTTCAATTATATATAAAAACAAGCTGATCATCAGCATAACGTTGGAAGGTATAGCTACCATAAATGGAAACAGAATCAGGAACCATGAAGATCCCAATAATCACCAGAGTCAGACAAAATGAAATGTAATAGGAGTAATTAGGAAGCAATCTAAGTAGATCCAAAAGTCCAGCTATGTACATAAAATTTGAAAGAGATATAGAAGCATAGTAATACATATTTTAAAGACCCAGTTAATTAATTGCAAACTCAGTGTGAATCAATATTATTTGATTAATAGCTAATGAAAAAAGCTAATGAAATCTTAGACCACATTTTCATAAGTGTAGAATGTCTAGGATACAAGAGGTGACCACTCAATGTGTTGTTGAACAACACCTAGAGCATTATCTTCAAACAGGGACAAAAATTGTAAATGGACTATAAACCAGGTTATCGTAACAATGGCTAACAGTGGAGATAAAGAGTGTATTAAACATTTTCATTATCACGCTAAGGCTTTGTAGAGTGATAACATTAAGCTATAAGCTTGATAAAGTGGTTACCCCTATTTTACAAATGAAGACTCAAAGAGGTTAAGTAACTTGTCAATTTCTCAAAATTAATATGTAATGGTGGTGGAACTTGGGACATGACAAGAATAACACAGAAAAATTCAAGCATGCTTGATTCTTTCATGTGTGAAAATGTCTGTATTTGACTTTAACATTCAAAGGATTTTTTGGTAGAGCATATATTTCCAGGTTGGTAGTGGGTTTTGTTTTTGTTTTGTTTTTTTCTTTTGGAACTTTAGTTTCCATTACTTCTGTTGAAAAATCCTGTATCTCCTTTGGAGGTAATGCATCTTTTTTCTTCTGGTTGTTTTTAAAATTTTTCTCTTCATTGCTAGTTTTTAGCAGTCTAAGTATGATGTGCCTAAGTGTGGTTTTCTTTGTATTTATACTCCTCGGGGTTTGCTAAACTTTTTTAATCTGTGAGTTGATGCCTTTCATCAGTTTTGGGAACTTCTCTGCCATTACCTCTTCAAATATTTCTCTGTCCTAACCTCTCTCATCTCATTCAGGACTCCCATACTCTGTCATGTTCTTTCCATTCTCTCTCTGTTTCAGTTTGGATATCTTCTATGGACTTCCTTCAAGTTCACTAATTCTGCCTTCTTCTGTTAAAAACATTCAATGAGATTTTAATTTCTGATATTGTATTTATCAGTTCCAAAATGTATATTTTTGTTTCTTTGTTTTTAACAGATTATAATTATTAGTGAAATTTTTTATTTTTCATTTATTTTGTTGACACTTTCTACTCATTTCTTGAAAATATTTATAGTGTCATTTTAAAGCCCTTTGCATGCAGAAATAAAAACAGGAGATACAATATACAGATTATCTATGTGTCTATCTATCATGCCCTTTGCTTGTCTTGTAATCTTTTATCAAGCATTGTGTATAAAAAAACTGTAGAGCCTGCAGATGATATTATTTTCCACCAGAGATGTTTCTCCCTTTTCCAATTTAGGAGGAAGGACTGAAGATCAAGATTTAATCAGTGAATTGAGTTGGATCAGAGCTAGATTACAGTTTTGGTAAGATTAGCCTACCTCTGATTCTTTCCTGTTCTTGGTCATGGTTTTCATTGTCTTCAGTTAAGAACCTAGAAAGTCTGTGAATCATCAGCCATAAAAAAACTGAGGGAGATTCAATTCTATCCTTTGAATGTGTTGAGCTTAACTTTATAACTTTCAATACCACAGATCTTTAAAATCTGATATATGTCTTGAAGGGAAGACCAACCAGTTACTGGTGAGACTTTGCCTCCTAGTCACTTCATACAGGCTTTAGAAATTTCTGAGCTAGCCCTGCTGCAGCCTTTCATAGCACTACATAACTCAGCAAATATCCCATGGTAAAAGTTAGCTGCCATGTACTTGGGGCACCTCTAGATTTTACATAAACCTACATAAGCCTGCATAAACTATCTAAATCTCTAATGCTTCATCTCTTCTCTAAAAGAGTACTTCTGCCTATGCCATGCCTGATCCTCAGCAGTACTCAGAATTAGCAAATGCTTTTAAGGGATGAAAATAACTGAGATTGCCAGATCACACAGGAACAACTCTTCTCTCTCTGGAATTTTAACTTCTCTTATTCCAATTGTTTCCAGTGCCCTTAAAAATAGCATTTTAGTAATTTCCAGTTTTTTTCTGGTTACTAAAGCAGAAACATTGCTTATGAAACCTACCACGTCCTACTCAGAAGCAAAAGTCTCAAGTATATTTTTTTAAAACAACCATTATTCTTCTTTAAAAAAATACCTAAAATGACCCTTATAGAAAAGGTGAAAATGCAGCAATGGAAAAAGATAATACTGTGTAAATATTCACCAAAAGAAAGCTAGTATGGTAATACTCATATCAGACAAATTAGAATTTATGGAAGAAAGCATTGAATGGGATAGAGAAAGAGACTGATAAAAAACAAACAATCCAACAAGATATAATACGTGTGAATATGTATGTACCAAAAACATTGCCTAGAAATACATAAAGCAGAAAAGTTCAGACTCTGAAAGATGAACTGGCAAATCCATAATTACAGTGGAATATTTTCATCCTCCTCTCTTAGATAATAATAGCTAAATCTGACCAAAAAAATCAGCAAAAGTATTTATTAGGAAAACATTAGTGAGTTTGGTGTGTGTGTGTGCATGTGTATGTGTATGAGACATTGCATTCAACAAATCAAGAGTATACATTCCTTTCAACTGCAGGTACACGTGGAACATAAGCAAAAAATTTCCACATACTAAGTTTTAAATGACATCTCGGCAATATATAGACCTTATTACCTTTCTTTTGCCCCTGAAATCAATGATGTCCTCTCTTCCCTTTTTACCTAAATTAAATACCATGGTTAATCATTACAGTTATTCCTTTACATTCACCTTCAACTCCTTTTCCAATTTTCCCCTTTATTGGTTACTTGAAAAAGACACAAACCTAATTAAAGATAATTGTCCACCTTATCCACACCTAGATATGTGCAGCTAAATATACCCAGAAAAATCATACAACCATGCTGACTAATCTCATTTTTAATTCATAATTATATAACTCAAATGGACTGTAATTCTGTCAGGCAATCATACGGCATTCCCTATTTATTTCTCCCATTCACGTAGACTACTATTTCCACCCTTTTTCCCTTCAAATCTCCAGTACTACCTCCCCTGTCCTCCATCTCAGATGGTGATTTTGCTTTCTACTTCAATAAGAAGTATCTAAGGTCTACATCATATCTAAGGTCTACTTCGCCTAGCACTACACAAACATAATTTTATTTACTCCTCCAGTGATCCTATGAGATTGGTGTTGATGGTATCACTTTATAGCTGAGGGCACAGATTCAAGGTCACATTCTTAGGGAAGGACTCTGCCAGCGCTGTGTTCTCTATCTCCTTGCTACTCAAAGGGTGGCTCCAGGGACCAGTAGCATAACCAACATCTGTGATGTTGTTAGGAGCCAGACCTACATAATCAAAAAAGGGATTTACCTTTTTTAAATTTGCAAATGTTTCTCGTGCCTGTTCATGTTTAAACACTCCTGTATACCATTCTCTTCTTTCTCACATACTTTCCACTATAATATAGTGGCACAAATTATTTTTAAAATAAAATTAGATCTTAGATGATGCTGTCGTAGCACTCAGTTTTTCTTTCTGAGGAAGTACCTTTAAGATCAGGTTTCACAAGGTGCTAACTAGTTCAAATCTTCCACAAATTCTATTAGTGTATTGTGGTCTGGCAAATGAAGCTTCTAATGGTGTTCCTTCTCTTGATGTGATTGATGTGATTAAGTTTTGATTCATTTAGTCTCTGAACTCAGGGTTGGAGCTTAGTGGTAGCCCAAGCAAAGAATTTGGGATTACCAGCCTTATAAGAGCCAATTTTTATTCTAACCATTCATTTTAACTATTAATTTCTCCTTCACAGAGAATAAGCTTGTTTTAATTAAAAGCAGAACCAATTTTTTCAAATTTGATCTTGGAAGATGGATTTATTTTAAGGCATTTGTTAGTGGTGAATATTGAGAATACACTCATGGAAAGAGTTTGAGAGCCTATAATTTTTTTTTTTAAATAATGGAATCAAATGCTGATTCCTTTGTCCAGTACAGAAGTGTGACTTACAGTAAACATTCTGATGAAAAGATTTTGATGAAAGCAGGGGGAACTGACACTGCGTCACTAGAACTTCTGCTAGCATTTTTCCCATTAGAGCACAATGGCTCCAAACAGAGAGGAAATGATATAGGTAAACCACAACACCCGCCATTTAAAATTTAAACTAAGAGAAAAACATAGTGAGCTCTTGCAAAATTTTCTCCCAACTACATTTGACCCCTCCACACACATTTTGAAGGAAACATATGTATTTCATATAAAGTATACATAACACTGACCTCAGCAAAATGCCAATCCTTTACCACTTTGATTTCATTATTTCAAGTTTTTTAATTTTTTAATTTTTTTCCACCTGTTAGCTCCTATACATCTTCCAGGTCTCAGTTTGAACACCAGCCCTCCAACATGCCTTTTCTAACACTCCAGAACTGGGTCAATAAGCCTGCATTTTCCCTGTCATTTCTCTGGCCACTCTGTATTATAATCGCATCTTTACTTGTCTGTATTCCCACCTGGACTATAAGCATCTATAAGATAGGGGTTGTGTCCTGTCCACTCTTGTCTCTCTGGCATCTAGTGTGGTGTCCAGCACAAAGTAGACAGTCAATAAGTATTTGTCGGATGGATGAAGGCATCATACCCCTCACTGGGGCCCTGGAAGTTCTTGCTACACAGAACTGGTAAATAAAGGAGCCCACTGAGAAGACCACGCTGCCTCCCATTATGCCCAAGTGAATGTATGGTTCCAGGCCTGAAAGCCTTGGGAACAAAAACTTGCTGTACTGGATATGATGCTCAGGATCAGAAAAAAATCTCCCCAACTGTTTTGTGCTATCCTGGATCCACATCTGTCTGTAAATATATTTTTAAAGGAATTTCTCCCTTTAAAGCAAGGTGCATCCCACCTACTACTCCAGGGTGCTAGTGGCCCTGTAGGAGATTTACTCTGACATGTTTAAGCACCATGGAGTAGTTCTTACTGACCGCATTGCAACTGGATGCTAGATGGTTAGACATTTTTAACAAGAACCATTCTAGTGGGTGGTGGGTTTGCAAATGTGCCCTTTTAATGGTTATTCATATTGGCTCTGTGTTAAAAATGTCCCAGGTTATGTAGACACATATCTATCTGGTGTTTATTTAGTGCTCAGTATTAGAATGAGTAATAAGCCCCTTAGATTAGTGACAGATTGTTCTTTTTTTTAACTTATTTTTTATTAGCAATTCATTGCAACAAATCATACTTATTCTTTATGCCCCTTATCCAATCTCCCCTCCCCATCCCCCTTTCCCTCCTTCCCCCTTCTCCTCCCCGCTCTAATAACCATAGATTTGTTCTCTCCATCTGATAGATTAACTGTTCCTCTGTTGGTTTCTTGCCTAGATGATCTGTCCTGTACTGAAACAGGTGTGAGCAAGTCTTCCCTATTATTGTAAATGAGATGCTTCTTCTGTTACTCAGGAGTGTGCTTTGTAGAGAGAGAGGACATCTTTTTTTTTTTCTTTTGGCCTCCACTGGTGCCTCTCCTTGTGTCAATAAAGTTGAGAGTCTGGCATGCCGTCGGCACAGTGGCTGTGACCGCTACTATAGAGACTAGGCACTTTTGCAACAGCCATGACAACTGCAGTGGCTGTGGTGGGCTACCCACATGGAAATGGTGTTTTTGGTGTGCTGTTTACCTGGTTGCCACTGGGTTCAGCTTCCACCTGCTTCATGCCTCATTCTAAGATGATGTTGTGGAGCAGTTGTGGGGGAGGGGAGAGGGGAATGGGGAGAGAAATGGGGTGGGAAGAGGAGGAAGAAGTGGGGCATAATTGAGGCCTGTGGCACCCCACTCATTTTGACAGGGAGACCAGGGAGCTTCCAGCAGCATCTCAGCTGTTGTGGGGCTGGATGCAGATGTCAGGGGGGTATAGCTGGAGCCCTCAGCCCTCCACCACCCCAGATTGGGAGCCCGCAGTGTTTCCTGCAGTGGTTTGGTGGCTGTTGCTGGGCTGGCTGCAGATGTTGGAGGGGCATGGCTGAGGTCCTCAACCCTTCCCCACCCCTGACTTGGGAACCCCGGGGGCTTCTGGTCCTTCTAGGTTTTATAGGTGTTCTTTAGTGGTGTTAGATCTTTACTAGTTAATATTAAACTTTGATCTGTTGGTATTTTGTTTTCTCTTTCAGTTCTGTGTTGGTTTATTTGCCATTCCTAGCACTTAAACTCTAGACTGGAACTATTTTGTTGTCCTTTGCTTACTTCTAAAATGGAGGAACTTCCTGTGGCGACCAGCACTTGAACCCTGTAGTTGAGCTAACTTGCTACTTTGCTGCTGATTCCCTGGGGAAGCTTTTCTGTGCAGCTCAGGTTTTGATGGTTGACCTCATATGTACTTCCAGGTCTTTTGAGGTCCAGTACACCTGGGTTGTGTGGAAATTCTGGTCTGGGCCTGAGTCTTTTCAGAAAACTGTACCCCTGCAGTTCTATATTCCTGTCAGTCTCCACTGAGTGGTCCTGCACTGATTGGGGGGCAGATCAGTTGTCCATGCTGTGCCCCAATGTTCCCCCAGTGGTCTGTCTCCCCCACCGCCTGTACTCCAAACACTTCCCATGGGATGGACTGTGCTGGTCCCTTGTGATGACTCACCAGCCTCTGAGTGGCTACTTTTTGCAGTTGTCTGTGGCTCCTTGGTCCTATGTGGATCCACAGGAACCCTGTTAGTGGTCTTGGTGGCCTGGGGGCCACCAAGGCCCTCTTCTCCCATGCCAAAACTTCATACAAAGAGCACAGCAACAGCTTTTGCCAGCTCTTGCTCTGTGTGCTTACCAGCTCCAGACTTGAAGTGGCTGGGGCTCGAAATGGGGGGAGCGATCCTTTCTTTGTCTCATCATGATTTCTCCTGCCTTCATGAACTCTGTAGGTTTCTCCTCCTCTTCACTTGACCTCTAGTGGCTCCAGCTTGACTGTCGTTGCTTTGTACTAGTTGTAAATTGGTTGATCTGTGGGAGACATTGACACTGGGGACTGTCTATTCTGCCATCTTGACCAGAAGCCCAACGTTTTGAATTTTTTTAATTAAAAATACTCCACTTTACTGCAGTAACAAGTAACTATGTATACCTTGCATTCTCTTTTCTCCACCATTTTCAGAGTGGTAGGGTTGGTCCATTTCTATTGCTGTTACAAAGGACTAATCAGCTAACAAAAAGTTTGAAGCCCTTGGCACACATTTTTAAATTATTAGATGACAATAAGTAAAAGAGATATAATTGCTTTCAACTTTCAATAGACTATCATGTTACCTTTCTTTTACAAAAGAAAAAGAAAAAAAAATCTGTGGGGAAATGAAGTTTATGATAATTTGAAATAATTAGGCTCATTAACAATTTTATTACTTAAAGGGTAAAACCACATCACTCACATCATTTGTTAAGCAACTGTAGTATTTAAATGAGCTTATAATTATCCACTAGTCATTTCAGTCATCCTCAAAGATTTGAATTCAATACACTATTTCCTGACAGACACATTTTAAAAATCTTCTCACACTAGTATAACCACTCCATCTTGATGTCCTTTGCTCTTTTTCTTCTTCACATTCTTAAAGTAAGGATATTCCCTAAGGTAACCCTTTGCTGCAGCCAGAGTGGTCTTCTCATGGTCCTGCCCAAATGCCTTGTTAGCCAGCCTTACCCCTAAGTACATTCTACTGGCCTGAATGCTTTTTCCATGTCTGAACCCCTGCAAATCTAACTAGCTTTTAGGTGAGAGTTCTCTGACTTCCTTGTTCTACAGTCTCTTCCTTATCCTAAAAGTTTCATTTCTGATACAATAGATTTGCCCCTTCATCTCATATTAACTTTGTAACAGATGCTGGATTTTCTACCAGTATGGCCTGTGTATGTCTTATCAGCTATTTGATTATAATTGACTGTTGAAGACTGTTTCCTTTACATCTCTTGAAACTTGCAGTCTACAAGAAATATTTCTTAAAGAAATGCATGAAATAATGAATAAACAGAAAATAGTAGATTTCTGTTCAAGAAATCACTTCTGTGTTTTTTCCCCAGTTAAGAGAGGTAGATTAACTTGATCTATCTTCTCATGTCTTAATTCATACAATTTAGAATAAGGGACATAATTTGAACATAAATTTAAAATTTTTAAAAAGAACTCACTTTTACAAATGAGGAATTTGAGACCCAGTTGGAAAGTGGGTTGCTGGAGACTACAAATGTAGTTTGTGGAAAATTTAAAACTAGAGCTTAGATTCCTGAATCCTAATCACATGCTCTTCCTTTTCAATAAAGATACCACATAAACAGTGGTGTCTCAGTCATTAGGTCATTTCAATAAAGGAATAACTAATAGGTAAGGTAACACACACAGGTCAGTTCATATTGCATAACACATGTTTAAACCTTTTTTTAATCGTTTTTAACAAAACAAACTTATGTGTAGATTTAATTATGTATGTGTGCATTTTTTTCCTGTAAGGATTCCTGTAGAGATAGCTTTACATAAATGTGTTGAATATAACACTATAAAATAATATCTTAAATAAGCAGATAAGGAAAAGAAGGCTAAAGAAAAAATGAGGCAGAAAAGAAGATAAAAGTGTTATCAAGCAATGGGCTCACTGCCCAATGCACACAGAAAGCCAAACTCTGTGACAGTAGCTTTTGTGAGAAGAAAGAGCTTTGCTGTGTGGCTGACAAGCAAGCAGAGAGGAGGAAAGCTCAAATCTGTCTTTTCAATCTGGGGTTAGGTTAAACTTTTATGAGTTAGGGAGGCAAGTTAGCTAGCAGGGCAGATTTTCACTGGGTGGGCGTTAAGTCTGGCCATTTATGATAAGGTATGGAATGGTGGTTTTAGCACCAGAAATGCCTGGACAATAGATCCCTCGCTTCTGATAGAGTTCTAGCATTTCAGGTTCCGGGCATGTCCTGGACTCCTTGGTTCCATGAGGAGGAACATTGGTTCCAGTTGTTATTTGAAGGTCAAGGCTTTTTCTACTGCTCATGCCAAGGCTGCATGACTTGCAAATTATGGCTCTGCCCCAACTGCAAGAAATCTTAAGCAGTAGTTACACAATAAACAGTTGAGTTGGTCACATGGTTACAAATCTCCCCTTTTTTTTTTTTTTTTTTTTTTTGTCTTTTTCCGTGTTCGGCAACGGAGCGCAACCCTCAGTGTCACCCCCGCACCGGACCGGGACCGGCAACGGAATTGCAACCCTCGGTGCAGCACCCATGCCTCGCTCAGCCAGTGAGCGGGGAACCGGTCTGTATGCGGGATCTGAACCCTCGGCGGGAGCGCCGCCGCACCTCCCAAGCGGCGCACTACAGCAGTGCGCCACCGGGCCGGCCCCCAAATCTCCCCTTTTTATTTGCATTCCTCAATCTTGAGGGAACAGGGCAACGACCACTCTATTTTCTTCCTACTGCATAGGGTCGTAGGTCTGAGTTTGAAGAGTGAAACTGTTTTACATTTAACTGTAGATATTTATGAGTCCCAGATTGAGCAGCCACCTGTTGGACAGGCATTCAGTTAGCAAGGGAGGCAGACTTCCAGACATAAGACAGGCAGCAGGTTCAGATCTTGACATGAAGGAAAAGAAATCCCAATATGCTTAGAACTATAATCCCCAATTTAAGTAGACCCTCAACAATTGACTTTATTCCTGATGGGATCCATGAAAACATATTTTCTAACAAATTTAATCCAGGATTTTGGGAGGACACCTGTTGGAGCCAAGTGGTTCACTGTCTGATTTTATCCAGATGAGTTTTTACTTCTGCTGAGGTATTAACATAAACACAACAGGAAGTGCTAGCTACAATGTAGACTCCCCTGTTCAGCTATCATGTAATCTAAAGTAATCCTACTGTCCAACACAACTTTTGCAAGAGAATTAATTTCTTTTTGTTGGGCTGCTAGTGCTAATGTAGTTTTATTGGCAAGGATTTCAAGAGTAAGAGAAAGATTCTGATCATATGTTCATGGGCTGCTACACCCCACCAAGATAATAAAGTCCACCCTAAGAAGTACTCAGTGGAGTCTGGCTGGTCTCCAGGCAGATATTTGCTGGAACTCCCCAAATTGAATCACCATTTAATGTAGATTTTCTGACTCTTAAAAACATGTTTTAAAGAGCTAGTCTAGTGTTCAGACAGTCTGACCTCTTGGCTTCTTTTTGCTTTGGCAGAGACTATTGCCCGCCCAATTGTTATAGACAGGCCTGGAAGAGCCCTGATCAAAAGTGTGTACAGTTGTTACCTAAGTATGGCGAATCCAGAGCCTCACTCCCTTTAGCTTAACTGAGGAGTGAGTGAAAGAACTTTATAGGGCCCATTTCTTTGAGTCTGAAACTGGTTCTTAAGGTGATGATTTTTTCAAGTCTTAAGGAGTACCCAGTCTCCAGGAGTTATAGGACACAGAGGAACATCTTTAGAAACAATGTGACTAGAAGCATATTTATGTATACCACACAAAGTGACAATCTGACAAATTTTTTCTGGTTTGTAGTTTGTGTTTTCTGAATAATCCATACAGCAACAGGCATTACTATTGTTTATATATAAGTTGAAACACTAATCTGCAGAGTCACAGGCAGATATTAGAGGAAATTAAAAATTCAGGATTCAGTCCAGATTAAAAAAAAGAAAAAAAAACTCAGAAACAATGGACAGGGCTAGAATCTAATAAAAGGTGTACTATAGGGTTTTTTTTTTCTCTTTGAAACGTAACTTTTCTTTCTCTTTGGTCTTCCCTTACTACCAAAGATATTTATGACAAGATTAATTTATTTACAAAATAAGTTTAGTCTCTGGCCTGATTATTCACATAAAGTACAGCAAGAATAACAATTTATTATATAGGCTGTTTTTAAATTGGCTTTTTATAAGGAATCTCAGATTAGACCTGTAAGAGACTCTTGAGGCTTAAGAAGCAATCCAAAGATTGCTTCAGTCTCACATTGCTTCAGTCTCACATTGTACACGGATGAATTGGGTGAATTCCTCATTTCTGGAGGTCCCCCAAATATATTCAGGTTCCTGAGCCTATCAGAAAGTGGCATTACTTACCACTGGCTAGGAACCCTGTAATCACATAACAAGGTATCAGGCCAGTCTTTCTCCAAGTCCATTGGCTTTATAAAGTCAATCTCAATCCCTCAAAGTAGTCTGATCAAATCTGAAAACATTACATCAACTCAAAGCCTTGGTAAAACAACCAGTGTCTCCAATTTTGTCCCATTACAAAAGAAAACAGATTCTTATTGAACTTATGCAAATAACTATATTGCCATAAAATAAAAATACTTACAAAGAGTTTTAAATTATTGAATGGATCAAATAGAGAGAAAAGAAAATATTTTAATCTTGCTCACAAAAGTAAATTTACGAAATTGCTGTAAAGTTATATCTAGCCCAAAAGAAAAAATAAGTTTTCTTAAATCTGGAGAACAAAACATAAAAGGAAATAGGAATGCTTTAAACAAAAAATCATTTTAGTTCCATGTAATTAATTTGTGTTCTCCTTGATGTTAGGTTAGCAATGTTATGAGTCTACTTTTTCATTGGGGTTTTGAAATATTTACCCAGACAAATTAATAATCTAGTCATTAGCAGAATTCTGTATTTCACCATTATCTGTCAGAGTCTTTTTATCCTTTTAATGAACTTCTTTTGAGGACACAACACTTTAGGATTCTAGTTGCATGCAAAGATCTTTTAGAAGAAGCATTAGAATAAAGCAATTTACTACGGACAAGACTTGAAATGGTTATGGTTAAAGATGCAATTGACAAAGAAATGTAGTTATTTTTATGGTGTACAACAATTTTTTATAATAGCCCTTACTGTGACTGATAATATATACAAAGCCATAGAAGAATTTTGGGATTTTATATTATTTAAGAGTACATTAATAATATATCCATACAAATATGAAGTTCCATATTTTGAGAAAAAAACTTAAATTTTTAGTTCAATTTTTCTAAGTAATCAATAGAGCTAACATAAACACAGAATCTGTTTCTGATTCTCTCCCTTCTGTTTTTTTTAGTTTACTCAAAAGGCGAACACAAATCTCTTACCATCTTCTACCAATATTATATGAAAATCTTATTTAAAAGAGAAAACCAAATTTCATTCTAAAGCTAATTTTATTCTAAAATTTTATTTAATTTTCATTCTAAAGCTAATTTTCATAAAAACTTATTAATGAATAAACAAATCCATCCAATGTTAGTCAATTTTGACCATACAAGACAATATTTTTATAAACCTTTTATAGTCTCATAATTTTTAAACTAAACCTATTCAGTTTTGTCTATAACATTCTTCTTTATTCCTTTAACTTGAAATAATCTTTAAATACACTCTAAATTAGACAAATTTTTTCCTTCAACAAAAATCACATTTCCATGCTTTTTATAATCTTTTTTTTACCAAAAAAGGATCCTATTTTACTTATATCCTACTTTTTTAATACATTCTGATACAGAATTGTTTTTTATACTTACTAGTTTTAGTTACATACATTAAGTAAAATTTTAATTCTTTTTTTTTTTTTTTTCATGTCCAGCAACGGATCGCAACCCTCAGTGTCGCGCCCGTACCGGACTGGGACTGGCAACGGAATTGCAACCCTCGGTGCTGCGCCCGCACCTCGCTCAGCCAGTGAGCGGGAATCGGTCTGTATGTGGAATCCGAACCCTCGGCGGGAGCGCTGCCGTGCTTCCCAAGCGGCGCACTGTAGCAGTGCGCCACCGGGCCGGCCCGTAAAATTTTAATTCTTAGTAACCCTAGGTTTTAGTGAAAAACCTAGAAAGCAAGCAATTTTGAACTGTTTTATATCAATATTTGTAGGTGAAAACCATTTCCTAAATTTCTGAAGAGACATGTTTTCCCAAAATTTTTTAACAAATTTAAATATATTTAGCTATTTTAAATATCACATAAAACAAAAAAGTATATAAAGAAATTCATGCTTAATAATCAGTTCCAATATTTTATCTTTGTTAGATATAACTCAGATATTTATAATTACTTATTATTTAATTTAACATAATATGACTTTAAGATTTTAAACTACTGAAAAGATTTTTGAGATTATAACAAGTTTATGTATAAACTTTTATCTTATTTACATTTACTTTATTTACTTTTAACAATTATATTTGAATTGTTCATAGAAAACAAAGCTAGCCATTTAAATTTTAAAAATTATTTTCTTCTTAAAAAAGTAAAATAAAGCTAAACCTCTATTAACCAGTATTAACCAAGGTCTTTGAGACACTGGACATAGGTACCTTCTCAATGCCCCTTTTAGTCCTCCTAGGTCAGTGTGGCACCCATGGCAGTCAGGAAGGTCTGGACCCATCTGGATTTACATACCAGGTACAGAGGCTAAGAAAGATAATGTCTGGAAGAAATTACTCTTTCTAGAATGGCCAAGAGGCAGAGCTGGGACAGAGAGGACAAGACCATTCTGGGCTTGCCTTTGTCCTGTAGATGGTCACCCACATATTGTGAACACATATATCCCTAGGCCTCACCTTGGCCACCTGTCAAGACTGTAGCATTAAGGGGCTTAGAAACAAAAACATGAGCTCACAGCAAGATGTATGCAAGGCTTTGGGGGAAGCCAAGCAGCCATTACTCACGGCTTTTAGCCTAGGAACAAATCAAGCATATATTAAAAATATCACATGAGCAATAATTTTATGACCTTTAGTCATATATCAGAGACAATAATAGACTGATATAGACCTAGGCAAAAATGTCTAATTTAAATCTTGGAAATATTTTTATTTTATTTTACCAAAAATTTTAAAACTAGTTTTATTTATCGAAGATTACTGAAGTCACATAAACTTCAAAAACATTTAGAATTATTTACTCATTTTATGAATGCATATTATTTATAAGCCAATTTGGTACTATATTGACAATATCCAAACACATGTATAGACATAAACATCATGTAGACACAACATACTGCTTATACTTGTATACATACATACATTAAAAACACAGAAAAAAGACCATGAGACAATATAAAACTCACTAATTTAAAAGAACGGTTGGATTCAAATCATCTCTATAAATGGAACTAGTTAAAGCTATATCTGCAGCATGTGGCTGAAGCCCTTGAGTTTTAAAAAAAGCAAGGTAGTAATTTATATCTCAAAACACAGAGAAAGAATGTAAGCTTTTTCAAGAAAGAATTTGAGTGTGTCAGAGAGAGGAGACAAAGAAGAAGATCAAAAATGGATGCCAAGGGCCGGCACAGTGGCACACTCTGTAGAGTGAGGCGCTTGGGAGCATGGCGGCGCTCCCGCCAAGGGTTTAGATCCCATCTAGAGACTGGTCCACTCACTGGTTGAGCGCGGTGCGGGCGCAACACCGAGGGTTGCGATCCCGTTGCCGGTCGCGGTACGGGCGGGACACTGAGGGTTGCAATCCCATTACCGGTCACGAAAAAAGACAAAAAAAAAAGGAAAAAAAAAATGGATGCCAAAATAAAACATAATCACAGAAACTTACCATAAGACTTTATGAGGAGACCAATTTTAGCTAGCTGAGAGGCCTTTAATTTAGTTTTTGTTTCTCAACTGGGTTAAGGCTGAGCCCATTAACAATTAGGGTTGAACTCACTCAATTCTTGGAGCTTCAAGAGGAAGGCAACTAACCCAAAAATAGGTCATTGGTGTGCACCATGGCTGTGTTTCCCATGAGGCCTCAGATTTCTTGATGAAAACGCCAACAAGAGAAGCATGAAGAGGGAACGCATAGTTTATAAAGTTTCAAGAAAAGGGGTTCAATTGACTAAGTAGTTCCCATGGAGAGAAGCAAAAATCTACGCAAAGAAATAGAAAGGCTTGAAAGAAAATATACTCAAAACGGAAGAGGTGCAAAGAAATTCTCTAAGGATTCAAAGTCACCCCCAAAGATAAAACCTTGAGATCTGACTAAAGTGTGCTAGTCACAGATGGGCCTATTCCTTTAGCTCTGGAGAGAAGTTAAGCCAAAATTTAAATTAATTTTTATAAATTTTTTTTTCCTCAGTTAAAGGAATTTTGTAATGGGTCTGTTTCAGATCTGATCTCTGCTCAAATATTGTTACCTAGTGTCTTCAATGTTAACATTTTAAAGGGATTTACATCTCTTAGGGACTGGTTCCTTGACTGACAATAGAACCTGGGTTGTGTCAGTGAAAGCACCAACTCGTAGCCACTGGACGACAGGCAGAGTGTCTTTTTTCAAGACCTGCAGAGAATTCAAAGCAGGTCATTTGAGCGTAGAAGGATTTTTTTTTTAATTTAATTTTTGTTCTTCAGTCTTGCAAGAATGTTTTAAGGCTAGTTCTTATATTAATCTTTTCATAGGAACATATATGACAACTGCTTAAGATGAGAGCTCCCTCAAGTTTTCTTTTGAATTCAAAAAGTCAATTTAAAGGATCCTTGATCTGGCCACTGACAATTCTGGGAGGGAGTTAATGCACAGGGGAATAACAAGTGAGTAATTTTCTGTGGTTTTTTTTTTTTTTTTTTTTTTTGGAGAACTTTGTCTAAGGTGACTGGAATAAAGACCCCTTCTCTCAGGTCAGTTTTGGGTCAGTCAATGTGGTGTTTGGTGGGAATACCATTTGTCTCAAAAGGTCCCAAACACCGGGTGATGTTGGGTTGCTTGGGAAACTGGGAAGACCAGTCCCTATGTGTACTCCCCTAGAGGAGCAGTTGAGAGTTCATTCTGACTCAGGAATAGGGTGTGTTCTTCTAATGGGAGTCCTTTATGAGACCACTGCACATCATGGGTAAAATCCCAACACCTACAGAGAGAGCAATGTCTCTTATCTTCAGAGTCTGGAGATCCTCATAAATCAGTATGACATGATTTTGTATACAAAAAATCCTAAGGAGTATACACACACATGCAAATTATTAGAAGTAATAATCAAGTTCAGGAAAGTTACAGGACAAAAGATCAATACAAAAAAATTAGTAGTATTTCTATATGCTAATAATGAGCAATCTAAAAATGAAATTAAGAGAACAACCTCATTTACAATACCATGAAAAAGAATAAAATATGTAGGAATAAATTTAGCAAAATATGAGCAAGGCTTGTACACCAAAAAATATAAACCATTATTGAAAGAAATTATAGAAGACCTAAATGAATGGAAAAGCCTCCTATGTTAATGGATTGGAAGGCTTAATATTGTTAATACAATAGTCCCCAAATTGACCAATAAATACAACACAATGCCTGTCGAAATTCCAGCTGACTATTTTTCAAGTTGATATGGAAATTTACCAGAAATGCAAGGGAACAGGAATAGCCAAACCAAGGTTGAAAAAGAAGAACAAGCTTGGAAGACTCATAATTCCTAATTTCAAAACTTACTGCAATAGTACATTAATCAAGACAGTGTGGTACTGGCATAAGGATAGACATATAGGTAGATGGAATAAAATTGAGAGTCCGACAATAAATCTCACACCTATGGGAAATTGATTTTTTTACAGAAGTGCCAAGACCATTCAATGTGGAAAGAATAATCCATTCAGCAAAAGGTGCTGGGACAACAGGGTGTCCACATACAAAAGAATAAAGTTGGACTTGTACCTCACACGATATATAAAAATTAACTCAAAATGGACCATATACCTAAATGTAAGAGCTAAAACTATAAAAATCTTAGAGGGACAACATAGGAGTAACTCTTCATGAGATTGATTTTGGCAATGGTCCTTAGGTATGACACAGATATATCTGATAAGGAACTTGTATCCAGAATATATAAAGAACTCTTACAACTCAACAAAAAAAGGCAGCCCAACTAAAATATGGACAAAGGATTCAAATAGATATTTCTCCAAAGAAGATAGACAAATGGCCAATAAAAACATAAAAAGATGTTCAATATCATTCAGTATCAGGGAAATGCAAATCAAAATCACAATGAGATACAACTTTACATCCATTAGGATGGCTAGAATCAAAAAGACAGACAATAACAAGTAATGGCAAGGATACAGGGAAATTGGAACCCTTATACATTGCTAGTGAAATTGAAAAATGATGCAACCCCTTTGGAAAACAGCTTGGTAGTTCCTAAAATTATTAAACATTGGGATACATATGGCTCACAATTCTACTCCCAGTTGTATGCCCAAGAGAAGAGAAAGCATATGTTTCCAAAAATCTTGTATACAATGTTTATCACAGCATTATTCATGGTACACAAAAGTGGAAACAACCCAAATGTCTAACAGTGGATAAATGGGTAAATAAAATACAGAACATACACAAAATCAAATAATACTTAGCAATAAAAACAATGAACTAATAATGCTACAACATGGATGAACCTTAAAAACATTATGCCAAATCAAAGAATCTAAAAAGACCACATTTTGTATGATTCCATTCATGTGACATGTCCAGAACAGGCAAATCCATAGAGACAGAAAGTAAATTAGAAGTTGCCAAGGCCTGGCAGGGAGACATGACTGGAGAGTGATTGCTAATAGAAAAGAGATTTCTTTTTTGGATTGGTGAAAATGTTCTAAAATTAGATAGTGGTGACCTTGGAAGTCATCACACTTACCCTCAACAAGAAAAAAGCTGAACAGACTGAAAATCAACAACTCTTCCTAGATCTATCAGGAACTGAGATCACAGGACAAACTGCTGCCCTGAAAATCTGACGAACAAGTGGTGCAAAGAATCACAGCTTACTGGGAGAGGCGCAAAAGTCTGCAGCTATAGTCAGCATCAGTAGAATCACTTCAAACTGTAACTGACAAATCGCTGGAGGCTTAATGTGGACTAGCTTGAGAGTTAAAAACTCAGAGAGGGCCCAGCCTTAGGAGTGCCACCATATTTTCATGAGTTTTACCTCCAGGGCCCCTGGGAGCTTTTCACTGTGAAGATCAGAGAAAAATCTCCTCTGCTTCTGGCAGGGGGAGGGGAAAGTAACCATTTTGAAAAGTGCTCAGAGCTCTCTGTTCTGCTTAACAAGTCCTGCCCTCTAGGGAAACTGTCTTACCAAAACCTAACTGACTATGGCTTTTCAAAGCCTAACCAATCCAGTGGGAAGGAAACACCCAAATTCAGCCTCCTGTAGCCTTTGTCTCAGGGAAGGGAAATACTCAACTCGGGCTCATTGAAAGGCTGAGACCTAATCATGGAGAATAGAATGTACCCCTTGCCCTTTTACCTTATTATCATATCAGCTAAAAGAACTGCAAGCCTCAGACCCTATTTAAGAAGGAATCTCTAGGGAAACATGAAGACATCTGGGAAGATAAAAATAAAGGCATCAGAGAAAATTTATCCTCTGAAACCACAAGTACAGAAAATAGTAAATGCAACTTAACTGCTAGCTAGATAAACATAAAACCTCACACTAAAGGCATGTCTTCCTCAGTTCTTTTCATCTGATATATCATGTTTGGCTTTCAACAAAAAATTACAAGTCATGCTAAAAGGCAAAAGGCACACAAAGCAAGCACTGGAAGCAGACTCACATATGGCAAAGATTTGGGGATTATCAGACCAGAATTTTGGAGTAACTGTAATAATGTGCTAAGGGCTTCAATAGAAAAAGTGGACAACATGAAAAACACCTGAGTATTATAAGCAGAGAGATGGAAACTCTAAGAAAAAAATCAAAGGGCATGCTACACATCAAAATTCTACATAAAAAATGAAGAAGACTTTTGGTGGGCTCATCAATAGACTAGATATAGTTGAGGAAAGAATTACCAAGATTGAAGATATGTCAATAGAAACTTCCAAAACCGAAATGCAAAGAGAAAAGAGAATGAAATATATGGAACAAACTATCTAAGAACTATGGGACAATTACAATTGCAATGGGAATATCAGAAGAAGAAGAAAGAGAGGAAAAGAAGAAATATTTCAAATAATTTCTAAATACTTGAATATTAAGCATTACTTCTGGATGTGTCTGTGAGGGTGTTTCCAGATGAGATTAACATTCAAATGAGTGGACTTAGTAAAATAGATTGCCCTCTCAATGTGGGCAGGTATCATCCAATCCATTGAGGGCCTGAATAGAACAAAAGGTGGAGGAAGGAGGAATTCACCCCTTTTTCTCTGCCTGACTGGTGGAATTGGAACATCTCCTCTCATCTTCTGCTGCCTTCAGACTAGGATTTACACCATCAGATCCCCTTGTCTGAAGGCCCTTGGACTCAGACCAAATTGCCACTAGCTTTCCTCATAATATACACTTGTTTCTGTGTGTGTGTGTGTGTGTGTGTGTGTGTGTGTATCTGCTATTGGTTCTGTAAAACCCTTACTAATATGAGGTAACTTTTAACCAGAAAAGTTGAGCAGGAAATGTATGGCATATATCATAAATTTAATTCAATAAGGGGAGTTCTTATAGCACTTTTAACATGGGGGGGGGGAGTTTTTTTCAAATGTCAAGTGAAGAAAGAGAAGAAAGCTGTTTTCAAGTGAAATAAATACACACACACACAATGAAGTAATGGCTATGGATGCCCAACTTTGAACATACAAAAAAAACCCCACTCCTCAACACCTGCACCCAGCCCAGCAGCAACCATCGAGCCATCGCAGGAAGCACCCTGGGCTCTCCTGAGCCAGGGCAGTGTGGGGCCTCAGGCCTCAGGCCTTGCGCCTCAGCCACGCCCCCCCCCCCGACATGTGCAACCAGCCCAGCAACAACCACCAAGCTGCAGCAAGAAGAGACCTGGGTTCCCAAGCTGGTACAGTGGAGGCAAGGGCTTTTCCACACCCCCCTGACATCTGCACCCAGCCCAGCAATGACCAAGCCACCGCTGGAAGCCCCCTAGTCTCCCCTCTGGGAATGAGGGGGGTGCCACAGGCCTCAATCCTGTCACTCCTCCTCCCGCCTTATTTCATCCCTTTTCCTTCCCCTTTCTCCTCTCCCCCTCCCTCCCAACTGCTCTGCAACAATATCTTATAATGTAAAAAATAATACTAATAAAATTTCATTTTCTTTAAAGAACAAAACACTGATTTATATACGTTAAAAGTGTGAATTCTATGGTATGTGAATTATATCTCAATAAAGCTGTTATTTGAAAAGACAAATTGTGGTAACAGCTACAAACATCATATTCAGACATGACACTTCCCCAGAGGCACTTCTCTTCATGTCTCCTAGGTGTCATGTCCTTTCCTAAATCAATCACTAGCGAGAGGAATGGGAATACTATGACTACATTAGAAGAGTCAGAATTTAGCCCCAGTCCTGTATAGGTGGAGCTATGGGCTATTACGGATGAGGTGGGTCTCCCCAAAATTCATGTGTCAAAACCCTAACCCCCTGTACCTCAGAATGTGACTGTATTTAGAGACAGGGCCTTTAAAGAGGTGATTAAGTTAAAAGGAAGCAAGCTTTCAGGGTGTACCCTAATCAAATCTGACTGTTATCTTTATAAGAGAGGAAATTTGGACATGCAAAGAGACATGAGGTGTGCGTGCACAGAGAGATCATGTGAAAACACAGTGAGAAGGCAGCCATTTGCAAGCCAAGGAGAGAACTTCAGGAGAAACTAACCCTTCCCACACCTTGTTCTTGGACTTCTGTCCTCCACACAGTGAGAAAATTTATTTCTGCTGTTTAGGCCACCCAGCCCATGGTATTTTTTTATGGCAGCCCTTTCTTTAAAAACAATTTTTACAAAGGACAGGTCTAAAAAGAAATTGAATAGTGTCCTCTTTTTCTTTTTGAAAATATTTTAGAAACCCCTTTTTATCTTTGGCAATATATGTGAGCCTGATTTACCCTCGGCTTTAGCTTTTTGGGCACTTTCCATGCCAATTTGCAGTACTATTTAGAGTAGTCTTGTCACTGCTCACTTCCCATCTTTTTCACATTTTTTGTTTCAATCTCACCTTCCTAGGAAGGTTTCTGGACAGCTATACAAGTTTCCACCCCCTTTTTAGTCACTGAGATTTTTCATTACTATAAAATCATAATATTCATTTTGTGCCCCTTTAGAGACAGAGTGCACAGAGATGATCCTATGTTTTATATCATTTCTCTTGTTGTTGTTGTCTGGCTGGTACAGGGTGTTTTATATAAGTTTCTGAAAGCTGCTTTTCTAAAGACTACAGTTTATATTTAACTATATAATACTACTTTCTCTCAAGGTGCTGTCTTTACTATATGGTGATTTAGCTTGATTTTATTGCTTAGAATTCATTCTTTCCCATTATTTTCTGAAAGATTAAGTTATCAGCAAATCAAATTAGCAATTTATTGCTTGCTCTACTTTTAATAGAACAAGAGTTCCAGAAGTTGTTAAAATTTGTGAAATGCCTCATCACCATTACATTTTTGTGTGTGTGTCCAGTGATTGTGTGAGGTTTATTAGAAAATATTTTCTCTATCCTCCATCTGGCACCCCGTAATATATATTCCTGTGGCAATAATGTCACTTCTGTTTCTCATTTTTAAATTCTACCCAAATTGTGTCCAGTGTTCTTAAACTCATAGATTTCCATTTAATTTTTATCTTTTTAATAATATCTTAAATTTAACAATTTATAGCTTCCAAAAGACTCTCACAATGTTAATCTCATAACACTACTCTTTTTTCTTTTCCTTTTTTTTTTTTTTTTTTTTTTTTTTTTTTTTGGGG
>NW_007726713.1:352862-374016 GCF_000696425.1 Galeopterus variegatus
TTTTTTTTTTTTTTCTTTTTTTTTTTTTTTTTTTGTTTGTTTGTTTTGGGGGGTTGCTTTTTTGTTTGTTTGTACTGCTACTCTTAAATAGAAAGAATAGAATTAATATCCACTGTCATTTTAGAGATTAAAAAACAGGCTCAGAAAAGTGATTTGACTTTGCTAAAGTGAATAAAATGAGTAACTGAGTCAACTGTGGAGACACAACTAAAATTCAGGATTTCTTATTCATCCATTTTTCACCCCATCTCCATCCTTCCTTGTCCTCCTGCTGCTATTATTCCTTTTATTCTTTTTACACATTTGAACAATTTCATTTGAGCAAAATGTTTCCTATCTCTGTAATAGTCCATTCCACCAAGTCTTCAGTGTTCCATCTACTTGTCTTAATATTTCAAGCTGATTTTATTTGTTAACCGCAATCTGTGAAGTGAAACTGTTTTCTTGATCCTGACCAATTTCCTTGCTGTTTGCATTGAGAATGTGGGCACCACCTCCACTATCGTGATTATTTTTTAAATCACATATATTGTCCTCCGTGGTATCTCATTCTACTCTTAATCCAGCTTATTAGAATAATTTAGTTTTTATTCTAGGTTTCATTACTCTTTCCCATAAATATATGACATACTAAAGCACAAAATGTCCTCAACGTATCACACAATATGTAACCATTTCATACATGTTATTGCTCGATAATTTAAGTTTTGCTTATTAAATGAGATTAAAAATAAATAATAGAGAACAGTCATAATGTGAAGCCTAGCATAGGAATCCAAGAAGATTGTATACAAGTTCAAAAGAAAAAGGTGATTCATGACAGAAATTATAAGAAAAAAGAGTTGAATATTTGCCTTTACACCAAGTATTGCAAATTTTCCTGACTTCTTTTATAGGGTATTTCTAGATATGAAACTGTGGGAACATGGTTTCAACACAGAACACATGAAAATAAGTTCACACGATCACTAATCCAAAGAATGTGAAGAATTTTTATGACATTACCAGTCAAGGCTGTCAAGGCTTGGTTATAAATAAAGACAGCCTCAATTCCTTTTGACTATTTTCAACAACTGTAGTTTGTACTACCATGTGCAATGAAATTGGTCTTAATTTTTGTATCTTTGAAAAGGTTCTCATGTAGATAAATTTATATATGATGGGAAAAATAATTTGTCGGTATGTTCCCATTGTTGCTTCAGAACCCATTTAGTGGGTGATTTCTTTTTCTAACATTTTCTGTTCTACAGGAATGACTTAAAATGGGTCAATAATTTTCTTCACCAGTACCTTTGATCATATCTTAAGCTTAAAAGCTATTCTGTTTTATAATATGTTTGTAATGTTTGGTTGCACAGAGCCTTAGTTCATAAATACACCCATCTCTTATTCAGATACTTGTCACTTTAATCTTTATACAAAAACCATAGAAATACTTTAAAAACTAATCACTTGTGTCTTGCACCTATAACTTGTCTGAGCAATGGTTTAGTCCTTGAAGATGCAGATGTAATTCATAGTAAGGAGTAATGGAAAGAAGTAACTTCCCCAAAACATCCAAATAAAGTAATAATATGGCAGATTCCACTGGAACCAAATATGATACAAATCAGTATTTTATTACAATCTTTATGTTCTTCGATATACTAAATTTAGTTCCCAGTTGGTGAAACCCATGGATGCTGGTGATACCCGACGTACACGTAGCACTTCATAGTTAACAAAGTGCACTTATAAGCACTTGGACTCTATAACCTGTGAAGTTATTCACAATTACATATATTATGTTAGCATAACATTACCAGAAGAAGCAATTTAATTTTACTGTAGAGCACTTTGAGTCTTTAATGCTTCAGTTTGCCATTTTACACGATAAATTGCACACAGAGGTGTGTGAGGACGGCTTTGTGTGTAGGATGGAGATTCTCATATATGTAGATTGTCTGAGGTCTAATATGGACACAAACCAATTACCAGGCTTGCAGATGGCAAGACTGAAGGAACTTAGGAAGTCTGTGTATGAGGATCTGAAAAAATTTGTGGATCATGATAAGAAAATATACCCAATAAGACATATACACTCATAGGCATGCAATATTTCCTTTGAAATACAAGTACTCATTGTTGCTAAAACAGAATAGCAATAATTTATGCTTTGTTATTTGTTCAGATCATATACCTTTTGCTTATTTTTTTCTCTTTTCTTTATTTCCCCTTGCATTTCAATATTAGATAAAAGTCTTTCTGAGAGTAGTTCTGATTTAAATTAGATATATTCTCAAGTCAATCTATGAGTAACACTTTTTCCGTTGCTATAATTTATTCAATTATTGGATTGCTATATATGGCCTCCTTGACCTTTCTTTAATTTTGCCAAGATATATGAATTATTTTCATTTCAAAAAGTGTATTAGGATAAGAACTGCAAATGTGGATAGGGATAACCACATTCATTTGCCTAAGTGTCTCCCTTTTGAAAGAGATAATATCCCTAAAATAAATAGGGGACAATTATGAAAATGAAATTTTCCCACTGCAGGTGGAGGAAGACTAGAACATTTTTTCACTAGCGATATTTCTGAAGACTTAGTAAGAACAGTTAAGACATACTTTGTTATAGCTTTATCAGAGTCATTTTGGGCTGTTCAGGTAATCTTCCAAACTTTCAGAGATGCTGAGAACAGAAGATACACAAAAACAATAATCAGGGGGAAAATTAACTTTGGAAGATGGGAGAAAAAAAGCTAGTAAACAGTCATTTTAATATTACTTATTACTCATCATATCTAGGTGGGGTTTTTGGTTTTTGTAGTTTTGAGGGTTTTTTGCGATTTTTTTCTTTGGCTCTTTTTCTCCTCAGATTTCTTTGCTTTGCGTTTTTCATTTATCTGTTATGTTTTGTGTCTGTTGCCATTACTCTCAGTTTATGCTTTTTGGCCTGATGTTAATGTACATTACTTTCTGTTAATAGTAATTCTACAACCAGGGTCAGGTGATGTGAAAAGTAAGGTTTTCATTGTGGCTACAGTGGACATGAAGTAGAGGTTCTTTCATTGTTAAAACTATACTTGTTCACAGAAGACTAGAAATTAAGTAATATCACATAAATATGTATTTTTAAATGATTCAAAATTGAGCAAGTTTTAAAGAAAAAAATTATATGGTTTATTACTTTTTTGCCCATTCTAATTCCAACTTAATCTAACTTTGGTTCTACTCAAAATTTTTAAATGTAGTTTTCTTGCTAACCAGTCTTTTCATCTCTGGAGATAAATGCTTACTTGCCTGTAGAATTTCAGACTATATCTAATTTTTCTTAAGATCTAATGTCAAAAATCAATCCAAGCAACTTTTCTCAACTCAGAAGAGGTTTGTTACCAACATTACAACCCTTAGATCTGATATGTCTACCTGTTAACTGGTAATCTAGAGCAAACCTCTCAGATCACCCTTTTTCTCTGCTCCATGTTAAGATATTTAATATCTAGCTTATGCTTTTAGGCTGATTGATAATGACTGATTAAAGCGCATGGTTCTCCTTCCCTATTCCTTATGGACCCTCATGATTATTCATGCTGGTTGGAAGGAACGATCACCACATCTTTCCCTATCTGGCTGTGTTGTCAGAATACAGGAAAAGTGGTCTCTGACATGCAGAGGCTCAAGCCTCTTACTGCATTTAACTAGAAAGTCATGGAAAGAGCTCTGGACTTAGAAGCAAAAGACCTAGATCTGCATCCTCTCCTTATACTTCTTAATACACGGTGGCTTAAATCAGTCATAGAATTTCCTGCACTTTAGTTTTCTCATCTGTAAATTGTGGGAAACGTTACTTAGCTTACAGAATGGTTTGTGAGGATGACATGAGATAACGTAAATGAATGAACTCTAAACCCTATTTAGTAAAAATACAAAGAGTAATATTTTATAAACTCTAAAGCCCTCCTTAGTAAAAATATGAAGTGGAATATTCATTTCCTCTGATTGGGGGAAGCTATAACAATATCCTAACCCTCTCTCATCTATGTTTGCCTCTCTTCATGTTTAGGGTAAATTGCTAAGAAGGAAGAAAAAGTATCATGTCTGTTTGTAAAGGAAAATAATTCCAGAATTTTAAAAAGTATTTTATTTTCTGTTTTAGCTATAGACTTCGATATGACAAAAGTTTTAAAGAACCCCAGAGTGGGTACGATGTCCACATTCGAGGAAGAATCAAGATTATTAAGACTGACGACAAAGGTTTGGAGTGTAGTAATTATGAAAAATGTTCTTACTTGTTTAATTTGCGATATAATTGTGATTGACCAGCTGCACATAGGCAATGTTTGTTATTACATTCTCAACATATTTTTTTTGTTTCCTTTTTTTTATTGAAGCATAATTGATTACACATATTTGGGGGGGTACGGTGTTGACTATTATTGTTTGTGTACAATATGTGAAGATCGAATCAATATTATTAGTGTATTCATTATTACAAACGTAATTGTTCTTCATATCCCTTACCCAATTTCTCCCTAACTTCTCTCTAGCTCTAGTAACCACAGATTTTCAACATATATTTTAGAAAAAAAATTAATGGTCAAAAGAGATTTATTTGGAAGGGTTCATCTTAACATCAAAAAGTTTCTCTCCTGAAACTATCTCCATCTCTGATGAAAAAAATCATAGCATTCCCTCACGACACGACTTTCCTTCACAACACTTCTGGTCACTGCTTCTCCTTGGGCTGACATACAAAGTTTCCTTATAGTGTGTTCACCCAGCTGTGACCTCACTTAGAATCAAAGTTGGAGGGAAAAGTTGAAAGGAGTATCAGCACTGGTTACCTGTCCTGGCTTCTTAAACCATGGTCCTGGAATAACTGACTACATATAGATACTGTTACTTTTGAGTCTTGAATGCTTAGTTTCTACACCTTCTTGAAGGTGCCTTACAAATAGAGATCCCACGGACTTGCCACTTTGTGTTGCTTTAGCCAAGATTTGATGGGGTTATTGTCTTGAAATTCTGGATTTGATCTTTTAATTTGTTAGTCAATTAGGTTTTAAGTCTGTTGCAGTCTTTATTGCTAAAATTTTGCCTGAACTATCTAGTGAGGTCTGACCATTATTTAAAATTAGAAATTATGTCTATGTAAAAACCACTTTCTGAACATTAGTATTCATGTATTTTCCAGTCTTCAATGATCTAGTTTTATAAAATATTTTCCTATCTTATTACAACCTTCACAGTGCTGCCAAGGATGGTTTGTACTTAGGGTAGAAACTGGTGATCTGTAGGAGTCAATTTTGAATTGATGACAATGTTGCACCATTTCCTTTTTGGGCAAGACTGCTAGATTCAGAAATCAAAGAAACATAATGGAATTGCATATCTGATCTTCAGGAAGCACTGAAAAATGGTCTTTTGTACTTTGTTTACTAGTTAAGGAAATATGGACAGAAGGATTTGTAACTGACTGAAGAACCTTTTTCAGAGGATACTGTTAAAAGACACAAAGCCAACTGGAGATAAATCTTTAGTAGTACACCATATTGCTGTATCATTGGCCCTGTCCCATTGTACTAGTCAGCTCGGGATGCCATAAGAAAATACCATAGACTGGGTGGCTTAAATAACATAAATTTATTTCTCATAGTTCTGGAGGCTGGAAAGCCCAAGATCAAGAAGCCGGTTAACTTTGTTTCCAGGTGAGGGCTCTCTTTCTGGCTTACATATGGTTTCTTTCTTCTTGTGTCCTCACATGGCAGAGAAAGGGATCACAGGCCTCTTTCTCTTCTTATAAGGGTACTAATTCCATCATGGATGACCTCATCTAAATCTAATTACCTCTCGAAGGCCCCACCACCAAATACCATCACATTGGGGTTAGGGCTTCAACAAACAAATTATGGAGGCATGTAAATATTCAGTCCATAACATATGAGATCTACTCTATGCTTATTAGACAGTAGTTGGCGTATTGTGGCCATTTTTGGAGACCAGCATTACGAAAAGGGTATAGACAAACAGAAATGTTTTAAACAGGAAATAACCAGGATGATAAAAGACTCTGAAACTGTATTGCTTGAGCAATGGTCAAAATAAATTAAGGGGTTTTTTTGCTAGAAGGAAAAAGAAAAAGACTCTGGAGGCCATGATAACTGTATTTTCAAATATGTAGAGAGTTTTTATAGGAAAGCAGAATTAGACTTCTGTGTAGCTCAAAAAAAGTATAAATTTTACCAATAAGTGAAAGCTATAAGGGAGAAAGATTTCAATCAATATAAAGAAGAATTTTCTAAGCAACATAGTTGTCCAAATGTTGACTGGGTCCTTGTGGGTTACTTGTCACAGAAAGTAACATTGAATATGAGCATTGGCAGAACACACAGTCAGATGTCAAAAATCAAAGTTTAGCTTTCTAGTCATTGTTGGCAATTATCCTTTAATAATTAATAATTCATTAAATTTAATAAATTAACAGAAAAATCAACCACAAAAACCACCCCTCAGGGGTCGGCCCGGTGGCGCACAGGATAAGTGCGCCACTTGGGAAGCACGGCGGCGCTCCCGCCCGAGGGTTCGGATCCCACATACAGACTGGTTCCCGCTCACTGGCTGAGCGAGGCGCGGGAGCAACACCGAGGGTTGCGATCCCATTGCCGGACACGGAAAAAGACAAAAGAAAAAAAAAAAAAAAAAAAAAACCACCCCTCAGACTTTCTAGTTCACCTCTTGTGATCTTCCCAAAGTTTACAGGGTTGCTTGGTTCTTTAAGTTTAGTTCTAAGTTGACTTTTGACTATAAAAGTCTTATTTTATGGAATCCTATAGTTCCCTGATAAACTTCTGCTGTTATCTTTTGTGGGATGAATGGAACCACCTGGAGCTACTTTCAATTGTTTTGGTATTTGGAGTCTTTAGAAAGAGTTCTTTGGGCAACTTAGGACCTTCTGCTTTAAAGCATCTGAAGAAATGACTAAGGCTGCACAATATATTGGATTTGCATTTAATACCTAGTTCAGCTCTTGCCTGGTTGAACTACCCTTAAAAATCATGGATTCTCATAGAGGAAGAAGGAACTATGAACTGTGGGGTTTTTTAATGTAACTGATAACTGTAGAAAAATAACAGAAATGTCTATTTATAGAACTTTAATAAAATAGAATGTTTTACACTACCCAAGGCAAAAGTAGGAAAAGGGTCACAGAACATCTCTCTAAACAGTCAAGATTGTCATTTAATCTAGATGGAGCTTGGGCTGGTTTTGCATACATTTTAAAGATCAGGCTAGGTATAACTGATGTGAATTACCGTGGGAGATTAAGATAAGGGCGATGATTTACATCATTAAAAACATGTCTGATATTGACATTAAATTTTTGCCATCTAAGAATTGCTTTTGATTATGATAGTCCCATTATTTGAAATAATTCTGGAGCAACAAGGATTTCTGAAACACATATTATTTATAAAAACCTATGAAATAAAACAGTGTCCATAAGCAAAAGAGATTCAAGAGAACTGTATGTATCAATGAAAGTAAATGAAAATGGAATCTTATTTCCCTTCAAGAAGTAGTGTCTATAATAAATCTCTCATCTAGGCCTTACAAAGATTGAGGAAAAACTTAAAATATGAGTAGTTGCTATACTGATCTAGTGTCCTTAAGAAGTCAATAATAGAATCTTGGAGTAATTACATTATTGTTTTCTTGACATGGAATTCTTGGTCAACAGTTTTTTCCAGCAGCGCTTTGGTTATGTCATCCCACTTCCTTCTCCCCCTTTGCTATGATGAGAAGTCAGCTGTTAATCTTATTAAGATTCATTTACATGTGATGAGTTGTTTTTCTCTTGCTGCTTTTACAATTTTCTCTTTGTCTTTGTCTTTAAATATTTTGTTTATGATGTGTCTACATGTGAATTTATACTACTTAGAGTTTGTTGAACTTCTTGGATGTGTTGTTCATAAAATTTAGAAAGTTTCAGACACTAATTTTTCATACTTTTTTCCTGCCCCTTTCATTGGCTCAGTTCATTTTCTTCATCCTTTTTTCTTCCTGCTCTTCAAACTGAATAATCTCTATTGACCTATATCGAAGCTTGATGAGATATCAAAAGGCTGGAAGACACATACAATAGACTCATACTTTGATAAATCGCTGTAATTAAGAAGACATTTTGTTGAATTTTCTTTTATTTTAATATATCAAATAGTAATTTTATATATATGGTCATGTGTCACTTAATGATGAGGATATGTTCTGAGAAATGCATCATTAGGCGATTTTGTTGCATGAACATCATAGAGTATACTAACACAAACATAGATGGTATAACCTACTACACACCTAGGCTGTATGGTATCGTCTATTGCCCCAGCCAGTATCAACACAAACATGTGAGTAATGTGTCGCTCTTTGACCTTATGATAACTATGACGTCACTGAGTGATAGGAATTTTTCAGTTCCTTTATAATCTTACGGGATCACATTGTATATGCGGTCTGTCATTGATTGAAACATCATTATGCAGTGGATGACTGTGCTTATAATGCAGTTATATTTTATTTAACACAAAAGTAATAATTAACTTGATTGTTTTGTTCCTCTTACAGTCCCATTTTAGTAGCACTGGTCCAGAGTTTCACCGTGTTCTCTTCAATTCTGGAGGTCAGAGTCCACTGATTTTATACTATCTTAAGATGCATGAGCTAGCTGATATTTCCAAAGGCCCTAAACAAAACAAGATTAAACTCACTGAAATATTCCAAGAACCATATCCTTTTTTAAGTTTTGCTTTAATATGACCTCTTTCTAAAATATTCATAATTTTTTGCTAAATATCTCAGTTAAGAAAAAACTTAAATGCATTTTTTACCAATGCTTTTGTTTAGCATTTACTTATACTCAAAACCTTTGTAGCATGTTTGGCAAAAATATTTTCTCTTAAGATCTAAGGCTGTGATTTTTGGATGCAATAAAAATAAACATAAAACCCAGGAACTCTAAATATTGGTATATTTAGCTCTCTGATAAAAGGCTATCTTTGCAATTTTACTGTTCAGTGTTCAGTTTCAAACATTTTTCAGAACTGTGGGTCATGGGTTTTTAGGTTTCTCCAAAGAGAGTTTCAAACATTTTTTTCCTCTGGAATCCTTTGTTCAAATGAAAATTTATCAGAAAGCTCAATATGTAAAACAAAAAATAAATGAAATTGGAGCTCATCGGTTGCAGCAGTGGTGGAGGGACTAGAGTTCTATCTACTTACACTCCTGTGCCCTATCTCTGTAACTCATCCTGGCCCAGGCTTCACTGGGGACTCAGATGAACCCCAAAGGGATTTAGTACGATGGGCTCCAAACTGGAGTTTGTACAGTTCTGGGTGTAGAAAAAAATATTAGGACCGTTCTTTATATTTATTTATATTCTTTTAAAAAAAAAAGTTACTTTTTACTAATATTTAGTAAACAGATGCTCTCACTCAGCTGATATTTCAGTCCACACTCTACTATGTTGAGAAATAATAATGGCATCTTTGCACTTATGTTGTTTTCTGTATTTCAGAACGTATTGCTGCTTTCTTTGGGTGATTAAGCAAACTTATAGGTTATATTACCTAGTTTTAACTAAATTAATATTCACTATTGGACCAATAGCTTGAAGAAGGACTTGGGAAAAAAACTCTGGATTGATAATAGTATTTATAATGCAAGAATAAATATTTAAAAAATAAGAAAATGGCAGAATAATATTTCTCCTACTTTTTTAACCATGCTAAGAGATGAAATCAATGATGACCCAATCAGTTCTGCTAAGATGTAGGCCAAAAAATTTTTTTCATTTTCAAAAAGATTATTGGAAATATGGATATATATTATTAATATAAACATTCTCATTTCTATGTGTATATTTTTCTTTTGGACATTAGCTAATGATAGTATGATGCTGTTTTAATTAGCAAAACATTTCAAAACCAACAGTTCAGAACATCAATACAATCTCTACACTTTGGACACAAAAAGGTTTGGTGTGCCACTAATAAATGAAATAAGTTAAATATTTTTTAAAAAATATTTTTATTTTAGGGCCGAGTCCGTGGTGCACTCAGGAGAGTGTGGCGCTGGGAGCGCAGCTGCGCTCCCGCCGCGGGTTCGGATCCTATATAGGGATGACCGGTGCACTCACAGCGCTCACTGGCTGAGTGTGGTGCGGCTGGTCTCAAAAAAAGGACAAAAAAATATATATATACATTTTTATTTCATCTCACTCTTTTCTATCTATACAGTACATGTCTTTTATAATATACATAATATAGTAATACGGACTGGTGTGTATATAATTTATAAATTTAAAATTATAATAATGTGGGAGTGTGCTCACATATCTTTCATTCATGGGAAATGTGATCAAAAAAGGGTAGAGATAACTGCCCTAACAGATTCCCAAGACTCTTCCCAGGATACTTCTCCCACATTTCATTCAAGAAAACCCCTAGAGTCTCAAAGACCACAAACACATGAAATTAACTTGGACAGCCCTGGAACACAAGAAGAGAGGCAAACTAAAGGACTAAATTATTGTGTTCTCACATTTGTAACTTAGTAGTGATGCAAGAATGCTCATGAGAGCCATGGGCAGCCCCCACTCCCAGCAAAAAGCAAAAGTATGCACAGGGTCCTAGGCAGGAGCTGTGGGCAGCCCCACCACATGTCAGAAGTTAGGAGCACTCATGGGGCTTCTAGGCAGGAGCTATAGGCATCCCCCACCATGTGGCAGAAGGCAGGAACATACACAGGATCCTAGGCAGGAGCTGCGGGCAGCTCCCACTTCCCAGCAGAAGGCAAGAACACACAAAAAACACCACTTCCACACGGATGACCTACCACAGCCACAACCACAGCCATGGCTGCTGCAATAGCAGCTTACCACCACAGTAGAAGCCACAGCCACCAGGCAGGCAGCACACCAGCCACTTGAGTGCATTGACCCAAGGAAAGTCACAAGTAAAGACTGGAAAAAGAAGAGGAAGTCTCTGTCCTCAAAGCTCACTCCAGAGTAATAGAAGAAGCAACTGCTCTACCGGATGAACAGACATCAATGTAGACACATTAGAAATATGAAAACCCAAGAAAATATGACACCACCAAAAGAATACAGTAATTCTCAAATACCAGACCTTATAGAAAAGGAAACACTTGAAATGGCTGAAAAGGAATTCTAAGCAACAATCTTTTTTTTTTTTTTCCCCTTTTTGTCTTTTTTCGTGACCGGTAACGGGATTGCAACCCTCAGTGCCGCACCCGTACCGCGACCGGCAACGGGATCACAACCCTCAGTGTTGCGCCCGCACCGCGCTCAACCAGTGAGCGGACCGGTCTCTATATGGGATCCGAACCCTCAGCGGGAGCACCACCGCACTCCCAAGTGCTGCACTCTACCGAGTGTGCCACCGGGCCGGCCCTAAGCAACAATCTTAAGGAAACTCACTGAGATACAAGAAGACTCAGTTAGACAACATAATGAAATGAGTAAAAAATCCAGGATATGAAGGAGGAAATTTACAAAGAGATTAATTAATACCTTAAAAAGGATGTAACAGAACTCATGGAAATGAAAGATTTATTTAACAAAATAAAACCACAACTGAGAGCTTAAGCAGCAGGCTAGAACAAGCAGAAGAAAAAATTTCTGATCTCAGAAATAGCCTTTTCAAAATAATGCAGGCAGACAAGAAAAGTAAAAAATAAATTTTTTAAATGAAGAAAATATAAGAAAGATAGCAGACAACCTTAAGTGCACAAACCTCTGAATCATAGGTATTCCAGTAGGGGAGGCAAAAGAAAAAGGTGTGGAAAACCTATTCAATGAAATAATAATGTATAGCTTCCTAGGTATAGGGAGACATACAGACCTTCAGATGCGGGAGTCTCAAAGACCCCCAACCATATTCAATCCAAAAAGATCCTCTCTGAGACACATTATTAATCAAAGTAGTAAAGCTCAAAGTCAAACAAGTATCTTAAAAGCAGCAAGAGAAAAGCATCAAGTCACCTGTAAGGGAGCCCAAATCAGACTAACAGCAGATTTCTCAACAGAAACTCTACAAGCCAGAAGAGAATGGGATGATATATTCAAAATAACAAAAGAAAAAACTGCCAGCCAAGAATACTATACCCAGCAAGGCTATCCTTAAAAAAAAAAGGGAGAAATAGAGTATTTTCCTGACAAACAAAAACCATGGGAGTTCACCACCACATAACCAGAACTGCAAGAAATCCTTAAGGGAGTCCTGCATCTGGAATCTGAAAAAGGATAATCACTACCAAGGATACACAAGAAACAACGAAACCCACTGGTAGAATAAGAAAGAAGAAAGAAACTAAGTCATGCTTCCTCAAAAAACAAACAAACATCAAAGACAAACAATAAAAGGGGAAGAAAGGAACAAAAAAATATTTTAAGAATCTAAATGAAAATTGATAAAATGGCAGGAGTAAGACAATACCTTTTAATAACAACCCTATATGTAAATGGATTAAACTCCCCACTCAAAAGACACAAACAGACTGATTGGATTAAAAAGCTAGACCCAACTATATGCTGTCTTCAAGAGACTCACTTCACCTGTAATGACAATCACAGACTATTAATGAAGAGATGGGAAAAGATTGAGTTTGAATGTGTTGTCTCCCAAAAACTCATGTGGAAATCTGATGCCCATTGTGGCAATGTTGGGAGCTGTTTGAGTCATAGGGGCAGATCCCACCTGAATGTATTAATACTCTCTCTGGGATAGTAGGGGTAGTGAGTGAGTTCTTGCTTTATTAGTTCCTGCAAGAGCTGGTTGTTTAAAAAGACCCTGGCACCTCCCCTCCCTCTCCCTCTCATTTCCTCTTGCCATGTGATTTGCTTGTACCCGCTGGCAGCCTACAACTTTTCACCATGAATAGAAGAAACCGGAGGCCCACATAACATGCAGCTATTTCAGAATCGTGAGCCAAATAAACTTCTTTTCTTTATAAATTACCCAGCCTCAGGTTTTCTGTTATAGCAACACAAAAATGGACTAATACAAAAATATACCATGCAAATGGAAACCAAAAACAAGTTGGAATAGCTATTCTTATATCAGATAAAATAGACTTTAAACCATAAACCATAAAAAGAGACAAAGAAGGCCACTATATATGATGAATGGATCTATTTAGCAAGAAGACATAACAATCATAAATATATATGCACCCACCTTGGGAGCATCCAGATATATAAAGCAAGCACTATTAGAACTAAAGAAAGAGATAGACCCCAATATGATAATAGTAGGGGAACTGAACACCCCTCTCTCAGCACTGGACAGATCATCTAAGCAACAAATCAGCAGAGAAACACAGGACTTAAACTACACTGTAGATCAATTGGAACTGGCAGATATACAGAACATTTCATCCAACAATTACAGAATATACATTCTTCTCATCAGCACATGGCACATTCTCTAGGACAGACCACATGTTAGGTCACAAATCAAGTCTCAACAAATTTTAAAAAACTGAAATCATTTCAATTTTTCAGATCACAAACAATTAAAACTAGAAATTAATAACTAGTGAAACTCAGGAAATTATACAAATACATGGCAATTAAACATGAATGACCTACGGGTCCAAAAAGAAATTAAAGAGGAAATCAAAAAATTTATTGAAACTAATGAAAATAAAGACACATCATACCAAAACCTGTAGGATATGCAAAAGCAATACTAAGAGGGAAGTTTATTGCAATAAACACATCAATAGAAAGATCTCAAATAAACAACCCAACACTACACCTCAGAGAACTAGAAAAACAAGAACAATCCAACACCAAAATTAGTAGATGGACAGAAATAAGTAAGATCAGAACAGAACTAAATACAATAGAGACCCAAAAAACAATATAAAAGATCAATGAAACAAAAAAAGTTGTTTTTTTGAGAAGATAAAGAAGACAGGCCATTAGTGAGGCTAACTAACAAGACCAGAGAGAAGACCCAAATAACAAAAATCAGAAATGAAAAAGGAGACATTACAACCAATACCACAGAAATGCAAAGAATCAATAGAGACTATTATAAACACCTATAAGCCAACAAATTGAAAACATGGAGGAAATGGATAAATTTTTGGACATATACAAACTACCAAGACTAAACCAAAAAGACATAGAAAACCTGAACAGACCATTAAAAAGCAATGAGATTGAAGTAGTAATCAGCAGTCTCCCAACTAAGAAAAGCCCAGGGCCGATTGGCTTTACTGCTGAACTCTACCAGACCTTTAAAGAGAAATTAATACCAATTCTCTTCAAACTATTCCAAAAAATTGATACAGATACCATTCTCCCAAACTCACTTTATGAGGCCAGCATCACCTTGATATCAAAACCAAAGATACAACAAAAAAAGAAAACCACAGGCCAATATCTCTTGTAAACATAGATGCAAAAATCCTCAACAAAATATTAGCAATCACAATACAGCAACATATCAAAAAAATTATACACCATGTTCATGTGGGATTCATCCCAGGTATGCAAGGATGATTCTACAGATGCAAGTCTATAAATGTTATATACCACATCAACAAAATCAAGGACAAAAACCATATGATTACCTCAATAGATGCAAAAAAAGTATTTGACAAAACTCAACATCACTTCATGGTAAAGACTCTCAGCAAATTAGGTATAGAAGGAAAGTATCTCAACGAAGTAAAAGCCATCTATGACAAACCCACCGCCAATATCATCCTGAATGATATTTTTCAGCTTTTCCCTTAAACACAGGAACAAGACAGGATGCCTACTCTCATTACTCCCATTTAACATAGTATTGGAAGTACTAGTCATAGCAAACAGGCAAGAGAAAAAAATAAAGGGCATTCAGATTGGAACATAAAGTTAAACTGTCCCTGTTTGCAGGTGACATGATCCTATACATAGAAAAAAAATGAAGATTCTACCAAAAAACTCTTAGGTCTTATAAGCAATTTCAGCAAGGTTGCAAGATTCAAAATCAACACACAAAAATAAGTAGCATTTTTATACACTGACAATGAAAAAAATCAGGAAACTAACCTGTTTGCAGTAGTCACCAAAAAAGTAAAATATCTAGGAATCGATTTAACAAAGAAGGTGAAAGATCTCTACAATGAGAACTACAAATCACTGCTGAAAGCAATTAAAGAGAACACAAAAGATGGAAAGACATTCCAGGCTCTTGGATTGGAAGAATTAACATTGTGAAAATGTCCATACTACCCAAAGTGATCTACAGATTCAATGCAATCCCCATCAAAATACCAATGACATTTTTGACAGAAATAGAAAAAACAATCCTAACATTCATATGGAACAACAAAAGACCATGAATAGCCAAAGTAATCCTGAGCAAAAAAAAAAAAAAAAGCCAGAAGTATTACACTACCTGACATCAAATTATACTACAAAGCTGTTGTAACCAAAACAGCATGGTACTGGCATAAAAACAGACATTCAGACCAATGGAAGAGAATGGAGAACCCAGAAATCAACCCATATACTTATAGCCAACTGATCTTTGACAAGGGCAACAGAAGCAGACATTGGGGAAAGGACTGCCTCTAAAACAAATGGTACTGGGAAAACTAGACATCCACATGTAGGAGAATGAAACTAGACCTGTACCTCTCTCCATATACCAAAATCAACTCAAAATGGATTATAGACTTATATATAAGACCCCAAACTACAAAAGTACTTAAAGAAAACATAGGGGAAACACTTCAGGAAATGGGACTGGACAAAGACTTTATGAACAAGACCCCACAAGCACAGGCAACAGAAGAAAAAATAAACCAATGGGATTAAATCAAACTAAAAGCTTCTGCATAGCAAAAGAAACAATTAACAGAGCAAAAATACAACATACAGGATAGGAGAAAATACTCATAAACTATGCACCTAACAAAGGGTTAATATCCAGAATATACAAGGAACTCCAACAACCTAACAGTAAAAATATGAGTAGCTCAATTAAAAAATGGGCAAAAGAGTTAAGTAGGCATTTCTCAAAGGAAGATATAAGAATGGCCAACAGACACATTAAAAAAAAATGCTCAACATCACTAAGCATCAGGGAAATGCAAATCAAAACCACACTGTGATATCATCTCATGCAAGTTATACTGGCAATGATCAAAAAGACAGAGACTAACAAATGCTGACAAGGATGTGGAGAAAGAGGAGTCCTCTACATTGTTTGTGGGACTGTAAAATAGTGCAGCCATTATGGGAAAACAATATGGAGTTTCCTCAAACTACAGGTAGAACTACCATATGACCCAGCAATACCACTTCTGGGTATATACCCAAAGAGATGGAAATGATCATGTCACAGGGATACCTGCACTCCCAAGTTTATTGCAGTTCTGTTTGCAATAGCTAAGAGTTAGGACCAACCTAAATGTCCAACAAATGATTGGATAAGGAAAATGAGGTGTATATATACAATGGAGTACTACTCTGCCAGGAAAAGGAATGAAATTCTGCCATTTGCAGCAACATAGACAAACTTAGAGAAAATTATGTTGAGTGAAATAAGCCAGGCACATAAAGAGAAATACCACATGTCCTCACTCATAACAGGAGCTGGAGGAAAAGAAAGAAAGAAAGAAAGATACAACAATCACAATAAATTCATTGAACTTTCAAAAGGAGACAATGGAACTGAGGCTACTAGAGGGTCAGGAAGGGAGAAGGGGAAGGGGAGTTAGGGAGAAATTGATAATGGGCCACAAAAAATGTTTACATTGTGTAATGGTAAAACAAAACAAACAAAAAGAATTCTCATCAACCTTGGATTATGTCCAAAACAATTTTTTTTTTAATGTTTAGAAATGAAGTTTGAGGGCCGGCCCCATGGCTCACTCTGGAGAGTTCCTATGTAGGGATGGCCGGTGCACTCACTGGCTGAGCGTGGTACGGACCGCACCATGCCGAGGTTTGCGATCCCCTTACAGGTCAAAAAAAAAAAAAAAAAAAAATAGAAGTGAAATTTGAAAGTATCTGAAACCTTTTATAATCGATTACTTTTGTTTTTAACTTCCATTGTGATTATAAAAATGTCAGTCTTTGATTGTGTTTGCACTTCTGATGGGCATGGATTTGTTCAACACCTATGCAAGGATTCATACCACCCGTTTACTGAGAATGTAGGAAGAGTGTGAGTATGTGCGGGGGAAGTGAAAGGGGTATATGGAGATCTATGAAAGCTTTTAGGGGAGGATTTCATCCCATAAAAATTTGAAGGAAATCAGCCTTTGAAAAGTAATGGTTCTTTTCATGATGCTTTCTGGGCTTGTAAAGTATAATACCCCCAATAAGAAAAATGTTCCAAGATTTAATGAACAAAATGATAATGATGCTTCACATGTATCATCACTGGACAGTTTTTCAAAGTATGTGCCAAATTCCCCCTTTGTATTATTGCAGGAAGTGACAAGAGTCCTGTGACAGTGGGCAGAGCAGATGACCATCACAGCCACTTTACAGATAAAGAAACCAAAACACAAAGAGGTTAAGTGGCTTGCCCAGATGACTCATGCAGCAGAGCTGGCTGCCAAGTCTTCTAATTTCTGAGCCAAGGCTGCTTTCCTGACATATGGAGATCCAGGCTATCATTCTCTCTGAGCATGATATTAGTGGTTGGTGTCAGAGCCCACAAATATTTTCTCCAAGATATTGATAGCTGCTAAAGAAATTTGTCTCCAGACTTCCAATAATTATCACAGTTAATTAACTGTGATGTCTCTATGATCATTGAATTTAACTCTCTCTCACTCGAATCTTACTTTGAAGGTATTCAGCATATAGAACATTTTTATTAGTTTTCTCTGGACTCCTCGGAGTTGTGTGGCTTTCCTGAAGTGGAAAGACAGCACCTTGCACTGAGTGCATCCACACAGAATGAGAGAGTAGGGAAAAGTAGAGATGGCAGAGAAGGAGATAAATCATTTTAAAAAAGACAAAGTAATTGGGCCCCCAATGATCTCCACCTGCTGGTATTCTTGTCCTCGTGTAATTCCCTCCACTTGAGTGTGAACTGAACCTGTGACTTGCTTCCAACAAATAAAATATGGCAAATGTAATGGGATATCACTTCTGAGATTTGGTTACAAAAAACTGACATCACTCCTGCTCCCCATTTCTTGCTCACACTCTCAGAGCCCTCTAGGGGAAGCCTGCTGCCATATTGTGAGCTGAGAGAAGCCCACACAGCTGGGAAGTGAGGGTGGCCTTTAGCCAACAGACAGTGAGAAACCCTTAGTCCAAAATACCATGAGGAAACAAATCTTGGTAATGACCATGAGAGTGGGCTTGAAAGCAGATCCTCCTTTGAGCTGACTGCATCCCCTGCCCACACCTTGACTGCCCACACCCAGCCTGGAAGAGACCCTGAGCCAGAAGCCTACGCTAAGCCAGGCCCAGATTCTTAACTCACGAAAGCTATGTAGTAATAAATGTTTGCTGTCTTAAGCTGCTAAGTTTTGGGGTAATTTGTTATATGTCAATAGATAACACACCATGTTTGAACAAAAGTGTGATTTAGATGACTCTCTTCAACACTTCTATAATTTCCAATTACTCATCACACTGCAGTGAAACCATTTGTTTACTTTTTTTTTTTTTACCCAATAGAGAATAAAGATTTATTTGCCTCTGTATCCCTGACACATGAAAAAAAGTATCTAGCACATAGGTATTAAATAAATGTCTGATGAGTGCATATAGCATGCTTTTGTATAAAGATAAGATCAAATTTCATTTTATTTTTCAACAAAATTTAACATTATAGTTAAAATTAAGAAAACTAGGGAACAGGGATAGAAATTGATATTTGGGAGTCATTACTACAGTTAATCTTTGAAGTTATCAGCAAAATTATGCTTTTAAAAACTTATCGAGGGGCAGCGTTGCTTCTTAGGAGGAGGAGGAAGGAGGGCGAGCGAGGAGGATGGCAGCGTCTGGGCTCCTGACGGTATTTGAAAAATATTTGCTGCTGATGGACTAAAAAATCATTGTTGCCATGAGTTCACAGGGAAGGAGTGAGGAATGGATCCCATTTATAAAAATGCCCAAGCATCTCAAGATGGCGACGGGTCTGGAGCGGGCGTGCCAGAAGACAGCGTGAGCCTGAGAAGTGTGCGCTGTGCTGCCAGAGTACTATTTGCATTTCCAAGAGCAACAAAAAAAGAATAAATCATTGATCAACTAATCTACAATGACAAAAAAGCAACTACAGATTCGAGGTTTCAGGGCCAACACTAAAGAAGATTCCTGAGAGTGCCCAAACTGTGCTGCGGGACCGAGTGAGCAGCCCGAGGCAACAAAGGCCAAGAAAGACGGCAGCGACAATGCAGAAATGGAGTGGAAGGCGCTGGACTGGCCCAGCTCTGTGAGCTCTGTGAGTGACCCCCAGCCCAGCCCTGCTTGCAGGGCAGATGCCCGTCTGGCTCCCGCCTACCACACCAAGCTAGGAACCGGCACCAGCACTGCCTCCATTTTCTCGGGTGGGGGCGGAGCCAGCTGGCTCGGATCGGCCAGGCCTGCCCTCCTCGCTTGGCGCGGCTCCTCACTGAGCCATGCCACTTGCGTACCTCGGCGCGGGGCCCCCCAGGGCCTGCAGACCGGCCTACAATCCCACTCCCCCCGCGGATCTCTGGTGGGGCTGGTGGCAGGGGGAGCCCCCAGCCAGCATCAGGAGGGCAGGGAAGAGGAGCCCGCCCAGATTGTCACTCCACCACACCCTGGGCTTTGGCCCCAGGTAAACTTCCTGTTTCCGGGAGGCAGATACCATCTCTGTGGCCATCCGTTCGGAAGAACCCCAAACTGATTTCTGGTTGGGAGAGGTGAGGCCGGAGCACTCTCGAGCTTGCTTGAACCTGCCGGAGAGCTGAATGCCGGCGGGCGCCCGAGTCGGCCCATGCTGGGGGGATTCAAAGAGGAACTGTGTGCTGTGGGATCCTCCCCCGAGGAGCTCACGCCCTGGTGTCAGAGATAACTCAACTACACAATTAACCGCAATACCAGGAGGAAAGTGAGAAGCCCAGAGAAAGCCTTATCCAGAGCCACAAAAGCACCCAGAGTGTCCCTACCAGGAACCTGAAAGTCTTCCTGGGTGGGGCAGGGCAGAGCACGGGCTTGGAGTCCCAGCTGATAGACGAGGATTGAAGAAGACATGCCCCAGCCCTGTACTGAGCGCACAGAGTGGGGAGGGGTCCGGCAAAGGAGGCAGAGTCTCTGCAAAAAAATACACACCCTGCGGGCCACCTCTGCATGGTCCAACAGCCCCACCTAGTGCACACAGAGTAGGGAAACGCCCGGATAGCGAGGTGGAGACTCGGCAGAACACACATACCCTGTGGGGCCAGCACGGCAGGATCCAGCAGCCAGGACCAGAACACATGGAACAGGGAGAACTACACAGGAAGTGGAAGATCAAAAGAGTCCACACACCCTGCGGTACCATCCCGAGATCCAGCAGCCTAGTACAGTCCAAGCTGACCAGAGAGGAGGCTTCCCAGAGAGGCCCAAGACCGGAGGTAAACACACACACAAGACACTAGAGGCCAACTGAGCAGTCACAGAGGTACTCATACCAAATTGACAAACACAGCCATACCTTAGTTAGTCAAGAGGGTCAAACCTGTGCACAGTGAAACTCCCTCCCAAAATGAATAAACATCCAAAAAAAGATACCAGAAATGCAAAAAACAAAGAAAGTACACCACTAAAAGTTAATAAATCTCAAACTCTAGATCCTATAGAACAAGAAGCCCTTGAAATGAATGACAAGGAATTTCGAGTGATAATCCTAAAGAAACTGAATGAGATACAAGAAAACTCAGCTAGACAGCATGAAGAAATAAAGAAAAATATACAAAACCTGAGAGAGGAAGTGTACAAGGAAATCAATGTCCTAAAAAAAAATGTAGCAGAACTTACAGAACTGAAGAAGTTATTCAGTGAAATAAAAAACACAATAGAGAGTTTAACCAGCAGGCTAACGGAAGTTGAAGAGAGAACACTCTGTACCTGAAGATGGGCTGTTTGGAATAACACAAGCAGAAAAGAAAGAAGGGGGAGGGT
>NW_007726713.1:374029-374757 GCF_000696425.1 Galeopterus variegatus
GCAAACTCTATTAGATCTAAAGAAGGAAATAGACAATAATACCATAATAGCAGGGGACCTGAACACCCAACTATCAGTAATGGACAGATCATCTGGGCAAGGAATGAGCAGAGAAAGACAAGATCTAAACAACATTCTAGACCAACTGGACTTGGCAGATATCTACGGAACATTCCATCCAACAACCTCAGAATATTCATTCTTCTCATCAGCACATGGATCATTCTCCATGATAGATAACATATTAGGACACAAATCAAGTATCAACAAATTCAAAAAATTGGAATTCTCCCATGTATTTTCTCAGACCACAGTGGATTAAAACTAGAAATCAATAACAAATGAAACTCTGGAAACTATACAAACACATGGAAATTAAACAACATTCTACTTGGGCTGGCCCAGTGGTGCACTGGATAAGTGCGCCGCTTGGGAGGCGCGGCGGCGCTCCCGCCCAAGGGTTCGGATACCACATACAGACCGGTTCCTGCTCACTGGCTGAGCGAGGCGCGGGAGCAACGCCGAGGGTTGCAATCCCGTTGCCGGTCCCCGGTCCGGTATGGGGGCGACACTGAGGGTTGCGATCCATTGCCGGACACGGAAAAAAAAAAAAAAAAAAAAAAAAAAAAAAAAAAAAAAAAAAACATTCTACTTAACGACACATGGGTCCAAGAAGAATTCAAGCAGGAAATAAAAAAATTTATTGAAACTAATGAAAATAATGATAC
>NW_007726713.1:375148-394017 GCF_000696425.1 Galeopterus variegatus
CTTACTGCCATCTGATCTTTGACAAAGGTACCAAGACTATTCACTGGGGTAGGGACTGCCTCTTCAGCAAATGGTGCTGTGATAACTGGATATCCATATGCAGGAGAATGAAACTAGACCCATACCTCTCACCATATAGTAAAATCAACTCAAAATGAATTAAGGATTTAAATATACACCCTGAAACAATAAAACTTATTACAGAAAACATAAGAGAAACACTTCAGGAAATAGGGCTGGACACAGACTTCATGAATACGACCCCAAAAGCACAGACAACCAAAGGAAAATTAAACAAATGGGACTATATCAAACTAAAAAGCTTCCGCACAGCAAAAGAAACAATTAATAGAACTAAAAGACAACCAACAGAGTAGGAGAAAATATTTGCAAAATATACATCCAACAAAGGATTAATATCCAGAATATACAAGAACTCAAACAACTTTACAAGAAAAAAACAAGCAACCCAATAAAAAAATGGGCAAAAGAGCTAAGTAGGCAATTCTCTAAGGAAGATATACAAATGGCCAACAGTCATATGAAAAAATGCTCAACATCACTCAGCATCCGGGAAATGCAAATCAAAACTACACTGAGATACCATCTCACCCCAATGAGGATTTCTTTTTCATTATGTGGCATCTCTTCTTATCTCAATTAATATGGGGTTTTGCCTTAATTATTTTTTTGGTCTGGAATTTATTTTATCTAAAATTGTCCAAATTTTTATGCCATCCTTCTTTTATAGATTATATACCTAATACTTATTTTTCTTATACTTGCGTATCTTCATTTTATTTTTTACCTTTCTGCACTGGTTTGCTTTAAGAGTAACACTTATAGTAGCATAAAGCCGAATTTGTTTTTTAAAAAACTAATTTGATGGCCTCTTCCTCTCAATAAGTGAGATTAATCCACATGAAATTATGTTTAATATAGATATATATATAAACTTACGTTTGCAATTGTATTTTGTTGTTCTCTTCAGCAATTTTGGGTTTTTGTTTTGTTTTGTTTTGTTTTGTTTTTTCCTTTCTGGTCTTACATTGAGTCGGTCATTATTCCTCCTGTCTATTCTTTGATATTTTTTATATTCTATACTACTCCTTTAATAGCTATTCTTAAATTTCAGTAGAACACTTTACCTAACAAAGGTGAAAGTTAATTTGTATGGCTAAAATCTTTTAAATAATAAAAGGAATTAAAATATTTTCCCTTTTAGCTTCTCTTTGCAATCTTTAATACTATTCATGTTTTGTATTTTATCCGTAATAACTTCGTATAGCATACATTATACGAAGTTATACGAATTAAATACTGCCATTTGCAACAACATGGATGGAGCTAGAGAGAATAATATTAAGTGAAACAAGTCAGGCAGAGAAAAAGAAATACCACATGTTCTCACTTATTGGTGGGAGCTAAAAATAAATTAATTCACTCACATACACACAAAAAAAAAAACCGGGGGAGTGGGGAAGAAGATATAACAACTACAATTTTTTGAAGTTGTTACAACAAGCAAACGGAAAGGACATTCTTGGGTGGGAGGGGGGAGAGGGAGGAGGGAGGGAGGTGTCGGTGATGGGCCATAATAATCATATACATTGTATATTGACAAAATAAAAATTAAAAAAAAATATGCCCAAGTAAATTAAAAAAAAAACGTATCGAACAGTTACTGTGTATTAATTAATTAATGTGTATGTTACATTAATTCATTTAATTCTTATGCAAATTTCTGAGATAGATACTTTTATTGTCCCTATTTTATAGACAAGGAAACTAAGGCACAGGAAAGTTAGGTAACTGCCTGAGGACAAAATCTATCCTGGATAGATTCATTTGAGTGCGGATACATTCAAATTCTCTGATACTTAATTGTTTACTAAAGAGGAATGTAGAAAGATAAAAAGATATTCTAGGTTTTAAGAATAATCACAATTATGGCTTAGGGGAAGGGTGGTAAAAGGCAGAGAAGTCAACAGATGACAAAAAAGAAGGGATGCCGTGATAATGTTCCTCATATTTGAGGATAAATACTTACTTGAAATTTCCACAGTTGGTACTGCATTAAATCACTTTAGCACTTTTCCCTCCAGAATGACCGTGCACATTCTACTTCAGAATCCTTTTATTTAATAAGAGATTCTTCTTACACAAGCTTAAATACAGGATAATATCATATTTGATCACTACACAGTCTTTAAATCAGAGTATTGTGGACAAATATATTTAAAAATGAATTTAGGGCTTCTGGTCAAGATGATGGAATAGTTGGCCCCCAGCATCACTCTCTCCCACAAATCAACCAATTTATAACTATTAAAAAGCAACAACAGCCAAGCTGGGGCCACTAGAGATCAGGGGAAGAGGAGGAGAGACCTACGGAGTGCATGAAGGCGGGAGAAGCCACGAGAGAAAGAACCGCTCCAACCGTTTTGAGCCCCGGCTGCTTCAAGACTGGAACTGCTGAGTGCACAGAGCAAGAACTGGCAAAAGCCACAGCTGTGCCCTTTGTGTGAGGTCGCTTAGAGGCTGCAGGGGGGAAAGGGGCCTTGGTGACCCCCAGGCCAGCAAAACTACTAATAGTGTTCCCATGGACCCACATACAAATGAGGAGCCACAACAACTAAAAAAAAGTAGTCACTCAGAGGCTGGCGAGTCAGCACAAGGGACCGGCACACGGTCCACCTCATGGGAAGTGTTTGGAGTGTGGGCAGTGGGGGAAATGGGCCCACCAGGAGAACACTGGAGCACAGCAAGGACAGCTGATCTGCCCTCCAGTCAGCACAGGCCCACTCTGTGTATTCTGGTCGGGAATATAGAACTGCAGGGGGAGCAGTTTGCTGAAAAGACAGGTCTAGATGAGAGTTATCTACACAACCCAGGTGTACTGGATCTCACAAGACCTGTAAATACCTACAAAGTCAACCATTAAAACCAGAGCTGCACAAAAGCCTTCCCCAGGGAATCAGCAGCAAAGCAGCAATTTAGCTCAACCACAGAGCTCAAGTACTGGTCCCCACAGGAAGTTCCCCCATTTAGAAGTAAGAAAAGGACAACAAATTAGTTCCAGTGCAGAGTTTAACTGGTGGAAACAGCAAATAATCCAACACAGAACTGAAAGAAAAACAAAAAACCCACATACCAGAGACAGAGTTCGATATTAACTAGTAAAGGTCTCACTTCACCAAAGAACACCTATAAAACCTAGGACTGGGAAGTCCCCTGAGCCCCCACGCCAGGGATGGGGGAGGGCTGGGGGCCTCAGCCATGACCTCCGACATCCACAACCAGCCCAGTGACCAAGCTGCCACAGGAAGCGCCCTGGGCTTCCAAGCCAAGCAATGGGGGGGCCTTGGGCTTCAGCCATGCTCTCTCCCCCAACACCTGTAACCAGCCCAGCAGCAACCACTGGGCTTCCAGGAAACACCCCAGGCTCCTGAGCCAGGGCAGTGGGGAGCTGAGAGCTTCAGCCACACCCCCCTGACATCTGCATTCAGCCCAGCAATGACCAAACCATCACTGGAAACCCCCTGGTCTCCCCTGCAGGAATGGGGGGGATGCCACGGGCCTCAACCATACCCCTCCTCCTTCCTCCTTCTCCCATCCTATTTCTTACCCCCTTCACCTCTCCCCCTCCAGCCCAACTGCTCCACAACATGTCAGAACGTAAAAACAGATGGAGCCAAGGACTACCCCCTCCTCCTGCAACCAGGCAAGGAGCACGCCAAAAACACCAATTCCACGAGACCACAGCCACCACAATAGCCATGGCTGCCACAAAAGTGGCTAGATGCTATAACTACCTACCATGCAGATGGCCCGCAAACCACTGGAGTGCATTGACACAAGGAGAGTCACCAGCAGAGAGCAAAGAAAAGAAGAGGATGTCTCTCTCCACAAAGCCCATTCCAGAGTGACAGAAGAAGCATCTGTTCTATAATAATACTGGGGGACCTGATCACACTTCTCAGCACTGGACAGATCATCTAGGCAACAAATCAACAGAGTAACCATTACTCTTTCAGAAGAGAAGAAATCTAGGGTTATCAGAGGTGGGAGAGGGGTGGGGAGAGATTGGATAAGGGGCATACAGAATAAGTACAATCTGTAATAATATATATGCTAATAATATTGATTTGATCAAAGTATATCAACACTGAACCCCCAAAATATGTATAATCAATTATGACTCAATAAAAAAATATAAATAAATAAAAATGAATTTAGCATCATAGTTAATTTTCCACTTTAGCTTTTTATTTTTGTAATTGGCAAATTACAATTGTATATATTTATGGGGTACAAGTGATGTTATGATATATGTATGTGGTGTGAAATGATTGAATCAAGCTCATTAACATATTTGACCAACACCTTCCAATCCCCCCCCACCACACTCCCATAGGTAATATTTCTGTTGACACAGACTGCTTTGCCCAAGAGGGAGGAAGACTTTATTGTCAGTGTTGTAGTATTCACATGTAAACACTGAGCAGACTAGAGATTCAGGTGGAGATAGGAGGAAGTCAATGTAATTGTACATCACAGGAGTACTTATATTTTCTGACATGTTTTTAATGTACATTTACGAGGAAAATAACAAACTTCTTTACTAGTTCATATAAATGAAATCATTGGTAGAAAGTTTGAATATAATTTTTATGAATGAACTTCCAATTTGTTTTTTGAAAACTTGATCATTTAATATTAGACTTATGAATAACACAGGAGGAAAAAACGTTGACATCTAAGAATCAGAGCTAAATGTGTAGTGCACATTTAAACTGTGCAGAATCCTGTGTAGAACGTATTTGGAGCTCCTAATTTTGCCTTCACACATTGTCTGTATTTTATAAACCACCTTTATGTGGTTGAGAGTAAGCTAACAAAAGAATACCCAAAAATCTAATAATTTTCTAACACATAAAATGGAAATTATTTCTTAAAAATTGAAAACTTAGAAACGAAACGTTGGTGCAGTTTGTGTGTGTCATGTTAAAAAGGAAAGGCTATAGGCCGTATCAGTATTTCTAACATGAGTTTTAAACGTTCACATTTTGTTGCTGTTCAGAAAACTCAATGCAGTGTCACAATGAGTGCAATATGTTGCCATAAACACATGCCACATCACACACACAGACTTTTTCAACATGTAAAAACTGTCCAGGGATAGGTTCTTTAAACTCTACTATTGAAAATAATGTGGGATATATGAACATTTATAACAGGATGAAAATAAAAGCTATACAAAGAAATCATCTGTTGTGAATTATCTAGGATCTAGGAGAAGCCAGTAGTTGACAGTGAAAAGAGGAAAAGAAAAGAAAGAAACTCTACAACTCCAGAAAGGTCACCAGCTCTGTGTAAAACTCCATCTTCACACAGTAAGGGTGCAGTAAAACTCTCTAGAGCCATGTGCAACTTTTTTTCACTTTTATTCATGTAAAGATTTCCAATAATATTTGTCAGGCATGCACACATAGATTTTTTTTCCCACTAACCCATCTGTGAAAACCAACTTGTAAGTTGTTACTAAAATTACTATCAATTGTATTATTCATTTCAAGTCAGTGTCTAGTTAATATACGATAAGGAATTGGTAATACAATCACATTTTTGAAAGGATAAATTAGCTGAAAGACAAATGTCTGAAAAAACTTTTAATCCAAAACCCTCCGATCTAGTTATTTTTCTAGTGTATACAAGATAAAATACCTTTTTTCTCTCAATCCTTCTGAAATACTCCGAGAGAAGTGAATAGGAAAGCCTACGTGGCTAAAAAGTTTGCTCCAACATTTGAGACTTTACCCAAAAAATTAACCCTCATTCTCCTTAAACTTCAAAAATCAGGAGTGGATGTCACAATATTATCTGTTAATAGGACCTTTCAGATAATGGAAACCATATGTTAGCTGGCTGGAATGTGAGGCCTTTTAAAAATATATTTTTGTTCAAAACACACAGCCCTGAAAACCCTGTGACAACACAGATAAATTCTCTCTGCTAGAATGTGATGGAGGACTGATATTTCCTCAAATTGTCTGAAAAGAGGAAAATCGGAGACACAGTGGGCTCGGGCTGGGGTAAGGAAGAGAATGAAGACTGAAGATGAGAAAGCAGAGGAGAAACCTAAACCCGTGGTTGCACTGCAGGGGCCTCTTCAGCAGTATGGGGGGAAAATCTACTCTAATTTGAGCCCAGATTTGCGTCTCTTCTCCTTTCATATCAAGCAGATGAATTGGACTTGATACATTTCAGGTACCATTGAATCCTGAGAGTTCTGTTGGAGAAATCTGATTTTCCACACCCTCAGTAACAACATTGGTAACTAGTTCAATTTTTCCCTGAAATTATGACATTCTCATTTTGTCAACTCACTGAAGAATCAGGTTCTTCTGAGGCTACACGAAAAAAAAAGACTGCTTAGGCACTATTTTCCCCATTGTCAGCTGTTGACTCCCCTAAAAGACCACCAGAATAGCCTGTTCACTAAGCAAAGCTAAGTGTAATACATTTCTTGTAGTAAGAGAAACTACCAATTTAACAGAGCTTTAGGGTATCTCAAAATGGGGAGATTCTGGGAGGATGTATATGGGATTTTAGGGCATGAGTTGCTACAAGATGACTTCGCCTCTTCTCCCAAAAAGAGATAACACCTGTGTTCGCTGCCCTTGAATTGGGGCAGTCCTTTGTCACTTCCTCAATCAAAAGAGTATGGCTTTGTGACTTCTGGTCATAGATGGCTTAACAGCTTCTGCCTGTTTCACTTCTGCTCTTAAAATGCTTCTCTTGGAAACAGCTGCTATGTTAGGAGGAAGCTCAGACCACATGGAGAGACCATGTTCCAACTAGCAGCCGCAGCTGAGGTTGAGCCGCAGCCAGCATCTACCACTAGACACCTGAGTAAGGAAGCCTTTGAGATGACTCCAGCTCCAGCCTCCATCTGATCTCAACTACATGAGAGACCCCTAAGAACCACCTAGCTTCTGCCTGTTTCACTTCTGCTCTTAAAATACTTCTCTTGAAACAGCTGCTATGTTAGAAGGAAGCTCAGACCACATGGAGAGACCATGTTCCGACTAGCAGCCACAGCTGAGGTTGAGCCACAGCCAGCATCTCCCACCAGACACATGAGTGAGGAAGCCTTTGAGATGACTCCGCCCCAGCCTCCATCAATCTCAACCACATAAGAGACCCCTAAGAACCACCTAGCTGAGCCCAGTCAACACCCAGAACTATAAAGATACTAATCATACATGACAGCTGTTGTTTTATGCTACTGAGTTTGAAGTTATTTGTTATACAGCAGTAGATAACTGGATCATGCTCCCTTCCCAAGGCAGTCCACATCCATTAACTAATGTGATATATAAAGATATGGCCACTTTGCCCCATCTCAGAAATCCGTATAGGGTCAGCTGAGACTTCCATTGGGACTGTTATCACAATTGAATTTTTCCTCTGTCCAATTTTATGTCCTTCTCTTGCAACCACAGGTGTCAATTCCAAGAGCACTCCCTAATAAACCTCTTACATGCTCATCTCCATCTCTAATGAGTCTGCTTCCCAGAAAATCCAACTTGGGACAGTACATTTGTTCCCAGCATTATTAAACACAAGGACAAGGATTGTCTTGGTTTCATTCTCACCCTTACAGTACAGAGAAAACAATCCACTGATTGCTTGCTACTTTTCTTCTAGATCTCTCAATAGTCAATGGAAGGTAAGAAGAGAAAAAAATGTGTGGGAGTTACATTTTCTAAAAGACTCAACATCACATTATGGTAAGACCTCTTTGCTATCATGAAATGGAGTTACTGTCTCCAGAGTTCGAGCAGAATTGGCAGATAGGTACTCTATAACTTCTAGAGTTCATTCTTGCTAATGAAAGATTTTAAGATGATCAAGAAGAGGGAGTGGTTTAAGTACTAAATTAAACTGACAATCCCATAGCTAGTAGTCATTTTTATGTTGTTTAGAAGACATTTAAAACTCAAAATCTTGCATTTGTATAAAACCACAGTGTGTAATCACACACTGTACCTATACACTTCTCATTTCTCTACTACATGAATTAAAATAGTTGCAAAGAAGGCTAGGGAGAAAATGATCCACACAATGGATAATTTCTAAGTAAGAGGCAGGAGAGACTAATAAAAATTCATTGATCATAGAGACAGGACCACAGCGTATGGGTGGGTAGGTTAAGTACTGCCCAATGTGGTCCCTATATGAATTGGGCAGCGTGTAAGTGCTCAGTGGTAAGTGATATCCTTGATGGCATGCTTTTAAGGGGAAATGTGATGCTCATGGAGAAACCTGTTTCATGTGGTGGATTAGAATGAGTCTATTAACAATCTCTCCTTTGCACCTATTCACTTTCACTTATCTCTACCTTTGGCCCTAGCTTGGGTTTTCCCCTCCTACCCCAATCCTTATTTTGGATTCTAGGCCTGTTGTCCACTCTAATCATTTTCCAGAAACTTCAAATCTTGCTTACTAAGTGTCTGATTCTTCTCCATTTCCTGGATATGCCTTCATTAACTGTGTCTGGTTTCCCGGCCATCTCTTGTGGCTCAATTAATATACATTTGCAGAAAACCTACTATGTGCTGACTACTGTGCTATGTGCTAAGGATATGATTATAATCCCTGCCTTCAAGTAACTCACTGTCTAATGTTTCACCTCATCCACAAGCTTGTTAGCCCCACCTAAGATGCAGCCTTTTTCTAGTCTTCCTTCCATGCTTACCTGAGCAATTTCCCCTCTCCTCAATGTCTAAAAGCTGCAGCTCAGTGGCCTTGCAGAAAGATGACACTTGCAAAAATCTCAAGAAACCGCTTCCTTTGTTCAGAATTGAATCTACAGAAAAACAGGTATAATTTTTTTGCTTGTTCTGGAAGCATCAGGGGCAACATTTGAAACATAAATGAAGAACTTAGAGTGTTGAACAAGCGTATTTTGAACAGAAGCTTAATCTGAAAGAAAATGGAAAGGGGCTTCAGCAGGTTGTCTTTCTAAGTGGGCTAGCACCAGCAGGGTATCTGCTTCCTTGCTACAATTCCATGTAATCATATTTGCCAGCATAATCCAGTATCAAGATGACCTAGAGAAATGTCACCAAAAGAGTGAGGCAGAGAGAAGAAGGAGTAGAATGGGAAAGCAAGAGGCAAGGAAACAAGCCAGAAGCATGGAAATGAACTGAAGCAAAAAGCACTTGTCAGTGCCAAGTTTGATAACCATCGTGGGTTACAATGAGAGGCCAGAGCACTCACTGTGTCTTTGACTCCCATAAACCAGAGAGCACTGCTAGGAAAGGAAAGACATTCATCCTGGAGCAAATAAGAGAGAAGTTGCCCACGTTTTAGGGATTATAAAAAGCGAACACTGCGGGAAGAGCCACCAAGGTCAAAAATTGGCCTATGGAAAAGGCAAGTCACGATGCCCTGCTGGGGATTCTAAATATGAGTTATTTACTCTAAGAAATGAAACATTTGTTCTTCCTTTTAAACTCAGCTTTGTGGAACTAGCCTGTAAAAGAGCGTTTATTTTCTTTTCCTCACTATTCTTATAACCTTCATAGCTTCTCCAAGAAAGAAGAACTTAACAGTTTTGAATTGATAAAGAACTTAGAAAACCAAGATTAGTATGTGATCTAGTCAATGATACTTTTACAAAATTACATAAATTGGCAATATAGACTACTTAGAGCAAGATTTAAAGAAATATAAACACAGTTAGGTATTTATCATGTTTTCCACCATTCTTGAGTTGCACTGTCCAATATGGTACTTAAATTGGCTACTTAAATTTATTTATTTATTTTTTTATTTTTATTTTTTTTCTTTTCCTTTTTGTCTTTTTAACTGACTGGTAACGGGATCGCAACCCTCGGTGTCGCACCCGCACCGCGCTCAGCCAGTGAGCGGGAACCGGTCTCCACATGGGATCCGAACGCTCAGCGGGAGCGCCGCTGTGCTCCCAAGTGGCGCACTCTCCAGTGCGCCACCGGGCCGGCCCATTAAATTTAAATTTAAATTAATAAAATTAAGCTTAAGTAGAAATTCAGTTCATTCGTTACACTAGCCACAAGTCAAGTGCTCACAAGCTATATAGGACTATTGGACAGTGCAGATATCAAACATCTCTGTCATGGAAATTTCCATGGATAGTAGGGTCTTGACTAAGAAGAATTGTTTAATCTATTTCACAGAACTTGGGATGTCACCTTGGAATATCAGACATTCAACATGTACAGAACTTTCTTTTGCCTTGCCACTTACAGCCTTCTAATTTTAGAAGTTTAGGGGCTTAACAGGTAACATATTATCGTATCCATCCATTTATTATTCATCCATCCAACAAAATAACCAACAGAGTTAAATTCCCATTTGAGTTTTTAAATTCTCCCTTCTTATTTTGCTTTTTCCTATTTGGATTTTTTTTCCTTTCTGTTTCATTCTAGTTTAGTTTTTTTTTTTGTTTTTTTTTGTTTTGTTTTTTAATTTATTTATTTTTTTTGTCTTTTTCCGTGTCCGGCAACGGATCGCAACCCTCAGTGTTGCCCCCGTACCGGACCCGGGACCGGCAACGGGATTGCAACCCTCAGTGTTGCTCCCGCGCCTCGCTCAGCCAGTGAGCGGGAACCGGTCTGTATGTGGGATCCGAACCCTCAGGCGGGAGCGCCGCCGCGCTTCCCAAGCGGCGCACTATCCAGTGCGCCACCGGGCCGGCCCTAGTTTAGTTTTATTTTGTTTTTTGTTTATTTTTTCTCAGAGAAAAACTACTTTTGGCATTATGCAGATTTTTGGTCCATACAGCATAGCTTCAACCCATATGAAAAAATAATGCCACTCTGTACAAGCTCTGAGGTCAATAACTCTACAAGTAACCTAGATCTGTGTAAAAGTCTGTAATTGCCTTTTTACAGTCAGATTTCTTTTTTTTTTTTCCTTTTTGTCTTTTTTCGTGTCCAGCAACGGATCGCAACCCTCAGTGTCGCGCCCGGACCGGACCGGGACCGGCAACGGGATCTCAAACCTCGGTGCTGTGCCCGCACCTCGCTCAGCCAGTGAGCGGGAACCGGTCTGTATGTGGGATCCGAACCCTCGGCGGGAGCGCCGCCACACTCCCAAGCGGCGCACTGTAGCAGTGTGCCACCGGGCCGGCCCTACAGTCAGATTTCTGATCCATGGATTCCTTTACTTAATTCCCTCTGATGCTGACTTATATCAATTATCTAAAATAACCTAATAACTGTCCTATGGTGTCCAGGGTTAAAGGACCAGAGTTTAAGTAATTAAAATACATCTAAAACTTAGTACTTTATAAGCATAAAAATATTGTGAAAGCATAGTAAGATATAGGATACATCAAGTATTTAAATTTTGCTCTTAGAAAAGAGAAGGATCTTTTATTTTATTAGACGGCTTTTATTTGAAGCTATTCTAAACTTTGTTGAGTAGATTGCTAAGTTTTTTCTTTCACAAGCTCTGCCGGTTAAGAGTTGGGGATGAGCTAAAAAAAAAAAAATGAAAATAATAATTTTTATAAGAACCTGAGAAACAAAGGAGTTTTGTTTTACATGAATGAGTATGTGAATGTGTGAATGTGTATTGTAAGCATTTTGCAGCTACCTTGAGCCAGAGATAATTACAAAATTATTTGTAAGATTCAGCCCTTCTCTTACAGACTCAGTTTAAATTCTAGTTAGGCCTTCCCCCCCCCCCCCTTTCTTTTAATGAAATGCACAAGGCACAGACCACAATTCATCAACTTATTACACTAACTACTGAAATAAATAGAAAATTTTAGTTGCTTTAGGTAATCAGGTTTTAGGGAGTAGCTTGTATCAATTATTCAGCCACAATTTATACTTTAGATTATAAACACAACTTAATGGAAAAATAAGGGATGGAACAGGAGAAATTTTCGTTCTGCAGCGTTAGTAACTGTTTGGATTTTTTTTTAATTTAGTAGAAATGTAGTACAGTTCAATTGTATCAAATAAGAGAAGAAAACTTCATTTTCAAATTGTTTAAATAATTTTCAATTGTTGGGGAAAAGTATTCTTGCTATAAATGTTATTGGCCAATAAAATCAGGTGGAAAAGCCAAAGCTTTCTGAATGCCTAGAATTTAGGACTGAAAAACAATATTTCAAGTAAATATAAGATATTGACTAGATAATAATGTTATGTTTACCCCACACATTTCTCGTTCAAGGCATTGGGCAAGCAGAGGAAAGTAAACACAAACCTACGCCATTACTATGCACTTGCCCCATGAAAATCACTGCCAGCCTCTGGCTCCCAGTGATTCTGTGATGTGCTCGAGAATTTCATAGAGTAGAAACCATATTCTAGCTTAGAGCTGAAGTCCTGTTTATTCAAAGGAAAACCAAATTGACTCCTTTTGGTGGTTTCCTCCCATGTATTTGTTCTATGCTTTGTTACTAATGTTCAGTTTGGTTGATCTCAGGGAATTGGGGACTCCAGAATGTCTTTTTATGAGAGACTTAGATATTCAATCCAGTCACAAGCAGTGTGCTAGGGAGCTTGTCTCCAACATGTATTTGCAAAGCAAACCCCAAATTTGTATGTTTATTTGGAATAGCTTTGGGGGTGCATTTAAGGAATTAATGGAAATAATGGGAATGGCTAATGTCCCTCCAAACAACACTTGGAGTGTTTCTATTAAAGGACATAAATTATTGCATTGTTGGACTCTCCATAAATCAACAACTTGTTTATCCAGCCTCATATGGGAGTGAATGGTGCCCATAATTAAATTTTCCAGATAACTAAAGCTGACCACTTGAAGCACTAAAACTTTTTATGTTAACCATTTAAATGGAAATTTTCATCAAAGTTTGTCATACTTCCCTGACTTCTTAAATAATATAGCAATAAATAATTAACTTCATGATGTTTCTGTTTAAAGTCTCCCAATAGCTCTCTATTGCACTTTGCCATGGGCTACAAAGCCCCTCACAAACCTGGCCCCCACCTACCTCTCTCATTTCATTTCCTGCCACGCCACTGTGCCTTCACTTGCTCTGCTTGGGCTATGCTGCCCTTTCTCCTACTCGAATATGATGCTGAGCTCCTCCTTCTCCCTGATATTTCCTGTCACTTAGGCCTTCTCTAAGGTTGTACCCCCATGCACAATCCCAGTCACTCTCATCAAATATTCTATTTTTCTTACAGTACTTATCGCTGTTTTAAATTATCATTTTTTGCTTTTATTCTGTTCCTCCAACACACACACACCCACACACATGCACACACTCTACAATGCTAGCCATATGAGAATGGAAATATTGAATACCTTGTTCACTACGAAATCTCCAGGGTCCAGAACAGAGTCTGGCACATGGCAGGAGCTCAGTAAGTTATTACTGAATGAGTAAGTGGTGCCACCCAGTTTAATGACCCATTCTTGGTCTTCACATCGATCTTTATGACTCACTTCACACTCCTGTTTCTTAAATAGCTCCTCTTCCTTACTGTTTAATCTCCCTCAAACGTTCCTAATTGGAAATCTTTCCTTAACGATAAGCCTAGCAGCACACCACCTGCTCCAACATACCGTGATCTTATAAAAGAGGCAAAAAGGCAATTTGCAAAGAACCAACAGGATTTCAGGATGTAAGTTGATAGCATACTATTGTTAAATATACAATCATACTTGCGTAGAGCTGGAAGTGATCACACAAATCATTCTAAACTAAGCTCCTCGTTTTACTACTGAGAAAAGTCATTTTCGAGCATCTTAAAGACTCGGAGATTCTTTTCAGCTAAGTGTCAAGGATGTATGTCGTACCCAAGGAGCCATGGCAAATGTTGGACTGAAGAAAGGAGGAAGCTTTGTTGTGGTGTGGTTGGGGCATGCACTCCAACACGGAGAGGCCAGAGCTTTAGGGAATAGAGATTGGAGGACTGTCAAATTCCAAAGATGAGTCTTGATTCAAGCCCATCCTTGAGTGAAAAAAGAAAAGAAGAAAAATCAAAGAGGAGCCCTGAAAGAAGAGCAGAAAGATTGTCTGCAGTAGGAGTTCCCTGGGGCTGGGTTAGCAGCTGGGGTGGTGTTGAGGAAAGCATGACAGGGAGCTGTTTTCTGAAATGTTTTCTTCGGAAACATGTTCAGGTTTTTGTACTTACTGTAAATGACTGTTCGTGACCAGTCATGGTATCCTTATGTGCTAGGAAGCCAGCAATGAGTTAAGGAGAGAATGTCAATCATCAATTTTTACAAGAACTAATTGGCAGGGTCCAATTCTTCTGTCCATGATATCAAGGTTACTGCCTAGAGATTTTATTGCCTTAAGTGGGAGAAAGGATGGGCACACCTTCCTCTGGGTACCTGATGCAGTTCAAGGAATACATCAGAGACAAGTGGAGGATCAGCCAGCTACGTCCTAGCCAGCAGGCAGAACAAAAATCTGAGGCCCTGTTTCCCTCCCGCCCACCCGTGCAACAGCATGTGCACATGTGCAGACACATACCCCTCAGATAGCTCAGCTCAGAGCAAACGACAGGAACTGCACCTTGCTGGAGGGGCCCCTGTGGAAGCAGCAAGGTGGAGTCCAGTGTTGAGGCTGATAGCTTTGGCACATGTTTATAAGAGGGAAGGTGCTGGGGGATTCTCACACTGAGTAGTGCATAGGGAGGGAATGGATTCATTTGTAGAAGACTTTTTCTAACATGTAGATGTCAGTAAATCATTGATTTACTATTTCCCAATTAGGAATGCCTGCTTTATTTTAAACTTTAATTCCAAACTTTGATTTTATAGAGAAAAGCAGAGAATTGATGAAGAAATAAAACTCCTAAAACAGCAGCAGGAAAGAATTGACAAAGAGCTTAACAGGTTTGTTTCCTATTCAACTTTGCAGTGCTTAAAATCATTTTTAATTGAATAAATGTGTTACATAAAACCACAATAGGTTTATTATGTAAAAATACATCAGTTGGAATATCTGCAAAGAGGGTAATCTACTTAACAGTTCATCTGAAGTAACACTTTATCCACAAAATCACCTACTCTGGTAATTTAATTAATTGCTAACCGTTATCGTCATCTATTTTTACTCCTCCAGCTATCATAGAACGTAAGCTCAAGTCCTTTTAAAATTAAACTCATAACCATGCTCTGCCCTAGGGAAGATGTAAACTAGAAAACAATCTATTTATTTGGTTCTCTTGGGCTAGTTCCTTGTTTCCCTTCTGTACCTGCTGCTTGCCCTATACTTACATTTTTCCCCAATGAAGCAAGGAAAATTGGGCTCATTTAATTTGTTTATCTTCTAAATTATAGTATAAGAAGGAAAACTATACAGTATTGAGACAATCCTACTTCCTCCAACATACCCACATGCACAAGAATAAGTATCACATGAGTCCAGCCCTTCAGACAAGCCCCCTTGGGAGGCTATAACTTTGTGCCAGTCATGCTGCCACACTCCTACATATTATTTTGGAACTAACAAAGCTAGTTTCCCAGTCACATGAGAAAATCCAGTCCATTACTTTAGAATCTTATCTCACTTTACACCAAAAACCTTATCACCCAGCTTTCCTCTTCACACACCTAAGTTGTAAGGTCCAATCCCAGGTAACTCTTACAAGTTTCCAAAAAATCAAATCCATGTAGGTCAGGATTTCTAACCAGTGAGGATATTGCAGAGGAATGTGGGACGATTCTGAGTAACTCACAAGACACATTCAGATATGTTTTATGCAATGGCAGGTTGTTGGAGAAAGCTAAGAGAAAAATACTCATTTGGGTGTATGAGTGTTCTTAAAAAGTTCATGGAAAAGTAGAATTAAAAGATAACATGAATCTTTCCATGAACTTTTTGAAGTACCCTCGCATAAATCCCATGTGCCTGTTAAATTTATATGCACAGCATCTAAGCTTCCATCTTAATCTTCAAAAAAGAGATACTCTTGAAAAGGAAAGGCAATCAGAAAGAGGAAGGATTAGACACTGAAGATGGTTGCAAAACTTTGTGAATATACTAAAATCATTGAATTGTGCACTTTAAAAGGGTGAATTTTATTGTAATGTGATTATCTCTCAATAAAACTGTTATGTTTTTAAAAAGAGGGGAGACTGTAAATTAAAAGAGTTGGAAGATGGGTTGATTTTAACAAAGTGAGATTTAAAAGACTGTGGATAACATGCAACTCAAGGAGATTCTAAGAGGGTGTTATTGAAAAAGGGCACCAGGGATATTAGCGAGTATGTTTAATTAGGATTATGAACTGTAAGAGCCAGATCTGAGACAAGCATGGAAGGACAGATGTGAGACCCAGAGAGTAATACGGAGTGAGGAGAAAACCCAGGTGGAGGACATAAAATCGGCAGAGGTGGAGAGCAAGTGAGGGGCACGTGTCAGTCACAGAGCACTAATGTGAGAGATCTCTAAGTAGCCCGACTAGCCCTCAGGGGTGCGCTAGACTAAATGCTGAAGGAACCTAGAACAGGCCTTGCCAGGGGTATGCTAATTCAAATTTTCTGCATCAATGAAGTATAGTTGGAATTTTCAGAAAATTTTACTTCCTATCAATTTCATGGAAAGTAACTTTTTAAATGTTTTCCTTGAAAATCATCAGTGATTTAATAGCCCTTTTTCATTTTTCTTTCACCTGTGTTTCTCTTACTAAGGTTCCTCCCATGCCCCAAGTTCCTACCCTTCCTTACCTGGACTACCTCTGCCTCTGCCTCTGCCCTCATCCTTAGATCTTTTGAAAGGTTCCTGATGCTCCTGAATTCAACTATTCAATTCCTTCATAAATATTTCTTGAATGAATACTTGGTGAATACAGAAAACGATAGCTTTCTGGCTCCCTGCCCTCAGTCAGCTTACAGTTCTAGCAAGCACCGCACCCTTTAGCCTTTTCCATCTCCCTCTCTTTCGTGTCCACGTTTTCCTCTTGCCAGTCTCTTTTACTCTCCTCTCCCCACCGTCACTCCTGAAAGTCCATGCCAGAGCCTGGTGAGTGGAATCAGTTAAGGTAATGCTTTGTGAACCATCTAACTGAAGAGGACGCTGAGCTGCTGGTGTGAGTGTGACATAGTGGTTGAAACTGAGGGTTCAAGTCACAGTGTTTGGGTTCAAACCATCTACTTGCTAGCCGTATGACTGTGAGGGGGTTATTTAACCTATCTGAGCCTGAGTTGTCATTAAGGGTAATTGAATTAATATACATAAAGTGCTTGGCAAATGCCAAAGACATTAAATTCTTCGTAAGTGTTGGCTATTAGATCGTATCGATATACAATTATTGTGGTTACAGATTTTCTTTATTCCATGATTAGACTCCAAAGAAAGGCTACTGAGAAACCTTATGAAGTTAAGAATGACTTTGAGAAGTTCCTAAGTAACCCGGTATGTTTCTTTTTCTGATAGTAAGTGAGAATTCTCTCTCTAGCTTCACTTATATAGACTGGACAATATTTTATAAGCAATGTATGGTTTCTTACAAAAGTTATAGTAGCAGAACAGAATACATTCTTGCTAGTCAGCCACATGCACATTTAAGACAATCTCTGTTTTACATGTTCAGTAACAACCTCATGCCCACTTTCCCCATTTCTTGCTTTTGACCAGGGACAGTTTATGCAACTGAGCACCTCCAGATGCAGTTAAAATGCAAACTAATAGAAAATTATTGATGTTTGGAGATGTACTTTATTATTAATAATTCAACAAAAACATATTGGGTACAACTGCTGTGTTAGATGAATGGTCCCTCCCCTCAATTAACAAACACATGGCAGAATGTAGTAAGGCTCTAAATGGGACTTAAGTGTGAGAAAGAAAAAAAAGAAAGGAGACTGTACATCTTTCCAGTTTTCCTTGTCCCCTCCCCTCCTCTTCTGTTCCTCCCTACCTTACAAGCAATCTTGTTAAGTCTGAAGGGACTCTTCCCTTCCAACAGACAGCATCAGGAAAGGCTAGTATACAATAAATATGGAGGTTGGACAATCTGAGGTCAGGAACAGAAGAGAGATTTTTTAGCATGTCAGGCTTCCACTTAAAAATCCAAAGCAATCCCATTAGCTCCAGATATAATATCAAAGGTGGATCAAATAGTCAGATTCCTAGATGGGCTGGAAAGGTGATAGAAAGTAGTGAAACACCTGGGTGTTGTATATTAAACAAATAGAACTATTCTTTACTTCCACAAAAAAAAATTTATTTCTCCAATTTTTCTTGGTCTATTCTTTCTACTATTGATTGATTGAGACATGGGCACAGAGAAATATTTAGTGTAAGAAAACAGTGCAAGTGTGCTGGTGAAGGACAAGTGACCTCAGCTGGTAAGTGGCAAATGGTCTGAGGATTAGGGAAACTACAAAGAGTTGTGGCAAGTGTAGCATACTGGAAACCATGCCTCATCCAACAAGGCAGCTACTACCTCAGCTATAGTTGGCCTGCAGGAATGTAGGCCAAAGTGTTATTAGTTCTTCCACCATCGGTAATCCATATTCTTCTGTAAAATCTCCTGATTTAGACTCCAGGTTTTTAAACATTCTGTGAGCCAGACAAAATACATCTGCAGACCAGATGTGGCCCGTGGGCCTACGGTTTGCAGCCCCTGATGTAAATGCTGCCTGGGTTTGGAGCTCTTCAAAAGCTGGCTTCAGCCAGTGTAACCAGTCTTATTCTTCACTATTCCAAAGCAAACTCTTCACTCTCACTGAGCCTTCTGCACACACCACGTTTGCCTTATTATTTGCTTTGGTCATCTGCAATGCATACTCCCCAGCTTTCAGATTCTACTGATCCTTTAGACCCATGTTAAAGTACATTTTCTGCATGAAGTTCCCCCCCCCCCCCCCCCCCC
>NW_007726713.1:394157-408874 GCF_000696425.1 Galeopterus variegatus
CCCCCCCCCCCCCGCGCCCCAATGGCCCCAGCCCTGTCTTTTCTAAATAAGTTAGGTATCTCTCATATTTTCTAGAACACCACTTAGTGATGGTGGGACTGAAACAAAGTCCTTTCTTTCAATCCAGAAATCAAAACGAATACAGAATAGATCCCTGGCTTAGAACAACTGTGTGTTTCTCCCAAAGAGGAGTGAACACCAGAGATTTTTACTCACCTATTGCAAAGAAGGAATCACATGGTGAAAAATTTAAATAGAATATAAAAAGAATAACAAAGCAATGACAAGCACCATTTTTTACAGTGATCCAGGTATCTTTAAAGAATTATATACCAACCACAAATCCTTAGTGGAAAATGGCAAGGTATTAAAACACAAAGGATTATGAATTTAAATAAATTCAGGTTTTGAATTATTGGGTTCAAAGCACTCAAAATTCTTTCAACAAATTTGACTTAGGCTTTTACAAGTGTTTACCTTCCTGCTAAGAATGAAAATGCACCAGAAGTTTATTTTAGAATAGAATATTGGCTTTCCCAGAACTTTATGTATGACGGTTGTCCTTTAAGAAATATTACACCCAGCTTTGCTTAGCCTCTCTGAAACTGAAATTTTAGAGGATGATGCCCAATCTTTGAGTTGCACATTAATGCAAACACATCATAGACTAATAGAAAATTGTGATAATTTTCTGGATAATTCATACCATAAAACCACTGTTGTCTCAATTATTTGAGTATTTCAGCAAAATGCTTTTTGATCTAAATCATCATATAATTCAGGAAGGGCTTCCTGTAGCTTGTCCATGAGAGAAAGCCATTCATTTGCCATCACTACATAGCCAAACATTTCTGCTCACTCTTGATAAACACACATCAGCACCCACCAACACCAATAACAAACCCAGAATCCACTTTAAGCCTTTTCAAACTCACTCTCACCCACATACCTACACACCTGCCCTAACCCACACATAAAAACAAGCCTTGCTAGACATACAAAAAAGGGATGTAAGGCATGGGTGGGCTTCCCAAAACAGTAAGCATGCCTCTTGGATTGGAGAAGCATTTGAGAAAAGGTAAGTAGAGTGGAAAGAAAGTAAATTCCATGAACAAATCAAATTATCTGAATTATTAGCTAGATAATTCTCTATTTCAAAGTGAAAAAGAGATTTAAAGTGTCTTTCATCTATTAAGTGACGGAGATAGCTCAGAGCCAAATAATTGAGAGTGATTGTTTATGTGCTATTATATGGTTTAAAAAGAAATTTAAATAAGCCTGGAATTTTTTTTCCTAAATCAACTTTTTGCCCCCCCCCAAAGTGATCCCTTTATTATTATTTATTATTTATTTATCAATAATAAATCTTGATAATTGGGGGAGTCTCACATTCAAGTCTGATGTCCAAGAAAATCTGTGAATCCTTAATCATGCATTATTTTCATAGCATTCTGAAGCTAAAATTGAGAAAGAATTTCTGGCATCACCATCATCATCATCATCATCATCAAAAACAGAAGACTACAACTTTGAGGAAGAAGAAAGCTAACAGAAACCAGAAATGAACTCAGTTCAAGAATAATGGATACAACTCAGTGGTATCAGTTTAATTGTAGCAGTTTGTTTAATTCAAATCCAACCTGTGAACTCAGTATTGAGAGTGTGTTTTACCACACATCTTTAACATCTTTAAATCAATAAATCATTCTTAAAAGATCTATCCAAGCATAACCTTGGCTCTTATTGGTAGAAAAAAAAACAACAATAAAAAAAACCCCATATTTTGAGATGGAAAAATAATCATTATGAAGTATCATAGAGAGCTTTCGACTGTTTCTCTGGAAGTATATCTTGATAAAAGCAATCATTCTCATAATACAAAACAGAAAGAAGATTAATTTACTGTGGGATAGGAAGTCCTGCCAGTTCCTAAATGCCCAAAATAGTTTCTCTGAGATTTTTTACATTGTTTAGGCCTCAAGGAAAACCAAAGCCCCGCCTCCAGGTTTGGTAGCAAACAGACTCTGCTTGTTAGGTGCTAAGCTTCCATCACTCCTCTGGTAATAAGCTTCATGCACGTTTGCTAGGAAGCTGGGCAGCTTGTCAGCCGGTACTATTGATACTGTGCAGCCTCCCCATCCTGCTCCAGTAAGTCGTGACCCTTGAGCTCCAAACTTCCTAAAACAATGAGAACAAAAAATTAGAACTATAAATAAAAATAAGAGTGATTTGCTTGGTGTTTATAGAACATTTAGCCTACTCAAGTTCTGAGAAGAAAATATGTGGGGGGTTTGAGGGTGTTGTCAAACATTCTAGGACATTAAGAAATTTATACTGTTTCAGAAAGTGATTTGGAATTTTTTAAATTGTATCTAAAACTAGTTCCTGGTTTTAGCTGCGAGTAGTAAAAGTCAGAAAGTACTACTGTTTCATGAGGACTGACAATAACCCACTGTAGTCTTGATTCCATAAATAGCCCCTTGAAGATTTGTGTAGCAAGCCTACAGGTAAATCAGGAAGAAGTAAAAAGAAAACAGGCAATGGTAAAAAGAAATTCAGGCAAACCTGAGTCAGGTCACTCCAAATGAGGGTAAATCAAAATTTAAAGTGAATAGTCTTAGACAAATGGGGATTTCCTCCAGTGACTACTTTAGCTGCATTCTTAAGTCTTGGCTATATTACGTAAAAGAATCAGTCTCCTAGAACAGATAGCTTAGATTCATGCTGAATAAATTTATCAACAAAGAACTTGTTAAACTCTAGGTTCGTTTAATGGAAAATTATACAAACCTTTCCACAAAGAGGATGGTAGCCCTTACAGGTCCCTACCATCTTTCCTTGTGTCTTCTGGAGCTGGTCTGACAACTGGACTCAGAATTTTCCATCAGATGAGATGTGTCTGATTGGGATGGAAGTGACTATATAAACTACCACACAGCAAGAGGTAATTTTAGTTACCATCAAGCAGGCACAGTTTCAAACCTAAGATGTGAACCAAAGTGAAAGCCCCTATACAAAGTGCAAGGATCACTCATCTTGAAAAGATGCAATCTACCATGACAACTCATCCAAATAAAATTTACTCCAAATTAGTAGCAGATTAAAAACTTCATAATTAATTTAGCACAGTTTTATCTCATTTTTCCATCTAAATATCCTGCTTTATTTCCTGCAAAATATCACTAGAATATCACCCCTAATCTGGGACATCAGAATTACTGCACACTAGTAATTCATTTTCCCCTTAATAATTTTCTCAACTGATTTATTTTCATCATCTGTTTCAAATGAAAATAGATGCTTAAGGAGGAAAAACATGCTTATAAACAAATAAAGATTACTGATTTCCTCCTGTTCCTCAAACATTCAGCTTGTGGCCCAGTAGCTGAACTGAGCCCAAACTCCCATCATCCAGGTTGAAAAGTTTCTCTGACCCTGGGATTCTGAAACTATTCTGACTTCCTAGGCTGCCAAGTGGCCCATTTTCAGTTTGTTGGTTTAAAAAATGGTTGTCATATGCAGTCACATCAAACTATCTCTCACTGTGGAAGATGCTGGGGAAAACTGAGATGTTGCTGAAGCATCTCTGGAAGACCCTAAAATCTGGGCATGAAACCCAACCATGGGATGGTCTCAAAAAGAAAAATGCACCCTCTTACTTGATTTTCTAAAACCCAAGCTATGCCATTTTGCTGGACTTAAGTCACCAAGTTTTTAAAGGTTTTCAATGGACTTGTACGCATATTATATTATTCTTTCCCATTTAAACAGTTTTTGGAAGCTGTGGTTTCAAAATTGAACCTAAAGCAAAATGAGAGTGTTGTTTCTAATCTGGCTGTAAAAACCATAGGAACTGTGCCAGAGGGCCTGTTTTCCTGAGACTCCTGCCAGTTTTGAGAGTAGAAGCTGGAAGTCTTTCTAGGTAAATATATTCACTTCTGAGTCTCCAGAATTGCCCTGTCACCACGCTGCCTGCTGCAGATAAAAATGGACTAGATTGCATCAAACACATGCTCTGAAACCAGCAGGGCTCGAATTTCCCAAGTAGAGAATGATAAGTGCTATTATAAATAGCCTTCTGCCCTTGAGTTAGTGACACTTAGTTCACAAATCAGGGCTGCCCAAGCAGCTGGCCAGCAGCCTGCCCAACTACACACACTCACAAAGGCACAAAGATCCTGTCTGCAGTAATCCCACTGGTGCTTAATATGCCCTTTGGTGTAAGCCACAGAAGAGAAAGAGAAGTCCAAAAGGTAGGAGACCAATATAAGCCTTAAATTAAGAAAGGAAAGGAGGCAAGCCAATAGTGCTTAGTAAACTTCTCATGTTTGCATTTTTTTTTCTGGGAGAATAGTAAGATATTAAAAATATATTGCCTGAGCTATTATTGTACATCAGAGAGCTAATACAAGAGTTGCGAAAAACAAAAACCCTAAAATCTCCCATCTACCACGTCAATGATCGTGCAGACTGCATCGGAAATAATGTGAAAGGATTTGTCAAAGCAACAAAAGCAGCCTCTGCCTTATAAAGCATGATCTACAAAACAAAGGCTAGGACAAATGAGAGAGAGAGATTATAAGAAATGTTCCCTTTGATCCTTTTTTATCACTGAAAACTAACTGTCCAGACACCCAATATAGTCTAAAATTCCCTACTTTTAAATGAAATGATTTGACCATAAAGCACTTACTAAGTTTTGCAAGGCAGAGGGCAATGGAGAGGGCAGGGAGTAGATCCCCAGAGACCCCACTGCACTTCAGACTAGAAAGAGCAAAAGTAAGGAATTATGCCTTGTATTTCTATTCAATTTCATTAATTTCAAAATAAGTAAATATTTATATATTAGACAAATAGATATTAAATTAATTATTTCAGGAAATTTTTAATTTAGGTTATATCCATCTCTCTAAATCCAGTCCAGCACGATTCCAGGCATTTGGTTGGTTCTAATAAATGGCTGCTGGACTATTATATTTGTTTTAAAATATGAAAATATATAAAATTTTTGCAATGATAGATATGTTAATTACACTGATTTAATCATCACACATTGTATACATGCATTGAAATATAACTCTGTACCTCATAAATATGTACAATTAATAGGTGTCAATTAAAAATAAATTAATAAAAAAATAAAAATCTGAATGATTGAACAGGCAAAAAATATGTTATATATAAATATAAGCAGTTGGTAGTGTATTCTTTACCTGGGAAGACTTCTAGCTTCTGCTCTCTGGAAACTGGCAAGAATCTCAGGAAAGCAGACCTTCTAGCATAATTTTTATGACTTTTACAGTCAGGTTAGAAACAACACTTTGAGATTGCTTTAGATTCAAGAAACTACAGCCCTCAAATACTGTTCAAATAAGAAAGTTTACAAAAACATGCCTAAGAGTCTATTTTAGAAATGTAAGCCAGTAAAGGCCATTGCATAACAGTTGGTTTGGATGCAGCAAATGGCATATTTGTCAGTAAGTGGAAGACAGAGGCCCAAAGAGAAGTTAGCCCCTACGGGCAGCTGAAATGGCTCTCTCCCTTTTTTTTTTTTGGCAGGGTTTGCAGATTAGCACTTAAGGTCTTGGGGAAAAGAGCTCCTCGTACAGCAATGGCTTTGTACTTCATTCTTTCCTATTCTGACCTGGTCAGGAGAATAAGTGCAAAACGCTGAGCAGCCTAGCCATGGAATAAAATTGTGGAAAGACCTCTGAGGAAGACAAAGCAAATCAACCTTTGTAACCTTTATTGGTCCATTAAGATTTGTCATTCATCTTCCTTAACAGCTTAGGCAATAATGCAGCAATGAATCCTAATTTCAACAAGTGTCAGAACGGAAATAAAAGGCATTAAGTATTTTGTCTTAAGTAAAACCAGGGAATTGATGACGAATGAGTTGTTTTACATGTAATTGACTTCAAAACTGTTTTGTGTTCCTCAGTAAATTCTACTCTAAAATTTAGTGATTCCTTTACATTTACATTTCGTTCATTTAAAAGAGATATTTTATAATTGGGCAAACATCAACTTTTTCTTTCATTATTATACTTTGTTTCACATAATTGAAGTTTTAACATTAATTTAATAAAAGAAATAAACAGCCTAACTGCATAAGTGTTGTTTCTTTCTGCCTCCCTGGTCCTTTCTTGGGATTCTAATGGATTCTAAACTGATTTATTCTTGAAAGCAGTAAAAGGGTCAACTGAGAAAACAGCAAGCATTGGGGACCTCTTCTTCTACTCTTTTGTCCCTCCCCTGACTCCTTTCCTTTTGGGACATAAAGTTGTCCTATATTTTGTCCTATGGGCTAATTCCCTAGAGACGCCTTTGAGTACATTCTAGCTCAGATCACACTAAGATTTTTGCCTGAGTCTTGGATATTCTAGGCATTCAAGTCCTTCACTCACTGATTCATTAGTTGTCTTTTCATGCAAATAGTTTCCAAGAAGGCCTTCAGAAACACTACGGAATTTTAAAGTGCCTCAGATAGACCAGAGAGGATGATCTAAGGATTATCTTTGGCAGTGCTCCTCCTTGAACCCATTTCAGCTTCCCTCCTCTCTCTTCAGGTCTCCCAAAGACAACCAACCTGCCCAGGCTGAGCAGTCTTAGTCACACCTTCCCCACTGATATTACAGTTGTTAAAGGCAGCAGGGAAGTGAGGAGGTGGTGGTGGTTCTAAAACAAAGCAACACTCCACCAGAGGTTGAGTTTGTAGCATACAGGGCCCACATCAGGGCCCTTACCAGCACATACAGCAGTTCCTCTGCCTGGCCCAGTGAGACAGTTGCAAGGCTTCAGAAGGAATTAGGGCTTAAGAGTGTCTCCACTGTTCATTTGTCTGAACCTTTCCCCGTGCCTACTACTTGCTCCTCTCCTAACATTTGTCTTCCCCCCGCAGTTTTTAACCATCCTTTATCTTACTGCCACTATCTTCTGCATTCTTCTGAACCCCTCCTTCTTCCCTCATCACTTCTCAGACATTCACACAAAAGAAAGTGCCACAGCTTTTGAAAATGGAGATTAAACTGCAATTTCACATGGTATACAAATGCCCATGAGGAAAGTACATGTTGACTGAAGGAAATAATGACATCATGACTGCATCTACTTATTTCTCCCGGACTATCCTCCTCTGAGGTTGCTCTGCCACTTAGGACCTTGTAGTATCTAGCAACCAATTGGAATATTTGGAGAATATTATCTGCTGGTCACAATGACAGCAAAGACAAAATTAAATATATAAGAAGCTTAAGGACTAGACAACTATTCTGGCCAATACTTTCGACATGCCAGAAAATGATCTTTCAACATGGGAAACTCAGACCCTATACGATTCTGGGACAAATAGAAAATAATTTTGATACTTACCAATTGACTTTCCAAACAAAAACAATCATGAAAAAGGGATGGAGCTCCTTACACCGGAAACCATTGAATTTTTCTCAGAAAATTAAATGCAGCAGATGAAAATGTTCTACTTAGAAACACTTTAGCTGCCACTAAGAAAGGAGTTTCCCAAAACAAAATTTAAAAATAAATAAAGGTGCTCTTCCAAACCCATTTAAGACATAGCCACAAAAATCTTTCACTAGAAACATTTTTTTAAAGAAAATATACAGATCCATAGACTGCTAGAACAGAAAAAGATACTGGACGTCATAAAGCAAGGCAGTCCAAAGTCACAGAGCTCAGAATGAAAAAGAGGTAGAGCTAGACTCAACCTTCCTAACTTCCAGCCCAATTTTCATCCTACTCTACTCGCTGTCTCCCTCCTCAACCTGGCTTTGTTCAATGTTCAAATGCTGGAAACTATGGCAACCAAAGCCTCCATCCATCATAAAGCTTCAAAGCTAGGTGATGAAAATAGGTTTTAAAAAAAAAAAAAAAAAAAGGCCCACACTTGAGTGTGATCACATCTCAGTATAACCCAAGGAGAGAGAGGTAGGTATGGCAAAAACATTGGATTGGGGGCCAGGCTTTGCCACTAACTCATCATGTGAACTCATTCAAATTACTTAACCTCTTAGTGTCTTCTTCTAATGCCTCTTCCTGCTCTAATGTCTTATATAGTACTGTAAGATAATTCTGACCAGAACTGTGAAATGTGGCTTCCAAAAAAGTGGCTTTCAGAGAAACAAGGAAAGTTTCTCAGGGAAAAACCCAGGAGTCATCTTGATTCCTCTCTTTAACCTACACAACAATAGTCAGGAATCTTCTTCCTTCAAGGCATCTCTGGCATTGAATCACTAGGCACTTCCACTGCCCCCTTTCTCTTCTCAAAGCCAGAGCTCTTCTAACAGTCTGGTGGGTTAGCTCAGTTGGTTAGAGTGCAGCCCGTAACACCAAGGTCACGGGTTCAGATCCCAGTACCGGCCCAACAGCCTACAGGGCCCATGTGGTACGACTCTGTACTACGTCTCTCACTTCCTCACCTACTCCTTTCTCCTTCCTTCAGTGCCCTCCACCATACTGGTCTTCTTGCTGTGCCTTACACATGACAACCATGTATACGCATTTCAGGTCCCATGCACTTGCTGATTTCATTTCTTCACTTCCTTCAGATCTCTGCTCAAATATTACTCCCTCAGAGAGGCCTTCTTCGACCACTCCATAAACAAGAGTACCCACCCAACCCTGGTAGTCTCTATCCCTTCTAATTTTTTTTTTTCACAGCACTTATCATTACCATCCAAATTACTTTTAATTGTCATTTCTGTCTTTCCTCGTGAGAATGTAAACTCCATAAGAGCAAGTGCTGGTTGACCATCCCAGGAAGAGGAAGCTCATTAGAGAATTATAGGAGGTTGATAAATGTACCTCCACTGCTTTTCAGGTGGGATCCAAACCATCCCACTGCCTTCCAGACAAACACACTTCTTTCTGATTTCTGCACAAATCATTTCACTTCCTCTTATTTCCAGAAACGAACAATAATTGTACCTTCCATTTACTGGGCCCTTAATTCTTTCAAAAAAGAGAATTTATAATGAAAGAAGTTTGGGAAGGCTTTTTGGCAATTAGTGAGCAAACAGTGACGTCAGCAGGATGATTCTCATCAATGCTGTGTTCAAGTCTCCCAACAAGTGGGGTTACACATGCCCACATGCCATTTCACTGGAACTAACTTGGTTTAAACTTTTCAGGCTGGGAGTGTGGCAATGAGTGAGGCAAGCCACAGGCACCAAGTGGTTATTATCCTCTCACAGTGAAATAACACGTAGCCACTTGAGTTCTCTCAGTTCCCCTTGCAGTTCTCCCAAGGTCAGTGAGCTCCCTCCTGGGTAAGGGGCCACTCTACCCTACTATTCCCGTCCTTTCATAATTACAAAGAAGTTGTCTTCAGACTTTGTGAAGACAACTCTCTACACTTCTATTTCAACTGACCACTTTTAAACTGGGATTTCTTCAGTCCTTATTTCCCCAAATTGCCTAAACTAAACCCAGAAGGCAGAAAATGCTGGCTGTCTGAGTGATTCCTTCAGCATCCTCTCCTATCAAGCTTGAGGCTCTCTTTCAGTTTTCTCTCTTCTGAATAGAACTACTAAACTTAATTAGAAAACGATACAGGAGTTTCTGGCAGAGCAGCAGTATAACAATTAAAATATCATGAGAAAGTAGCAACAGGGCCCATGTCTGAGAAAAGTTACCTTCCTGAAAGGCCTAATCATCCAAATGTGGGAAAGTTTTTCTTAACGATGTTGTACAGAACTGACTCCAAGTCCAGAGCCTAATAAATCCATGGAGCCAGTTCTTGAATCTCATGTCCTACAGATATTTAGGAGGAACGAGTTCAGCTCTGTATCACGGGAGACCTTTCATATACAGCATGTGGGGGAAGGATCTCTTTTCATTGAGAAGATTATAAAAATATTGCATTTTTTTTTCATTAAACTGTATTCTTTGGTGGCATCCCTTGGTCCCCACCATGCTGTTCTCTCAGCCTCACCGACAGGTGTCCACCAGCTGGTCCAGCTCAGGGCAGCTGCACTCATACATGTCCCGGCAACTCATGTGACTCTGGTTCATTAACTCTCCCAGCAGCTGGATCATGTTATCAGGTGCTTCTTCACATATCTTCTTAAATTGGAGGACTCGAGCAGCCTCGCTATATACATGCTTTGCCCGCTGGTAGAGTTTGAAAATGAGCACTGAGAAAGAAAGGGCACGAGGAAAGATGTTAGAAATAGTGACTGGACAACCCAGCACAAAGAAAACTACAGTTCTGAGGACTCCGATTTCTCTCTTCATTATCAGTATCTTAGATTTTAAATAGGTCTCTCTTTCACTGAAAGTGTTCTTTATACAAATGCTTCTTGATTTACAATGGGATTACATCCTGATAAACCCATGGTAAATTCAAAATATCACAAGTAGAAAATGCATTTAATACATACACCTAACCTCCCAAACATCATAGCTTAAGCCTAGCCTACTTTAAACATGCTCAGAATACTCGCATAAGCCTGGAGTTGGGCAAAATCATCTAACACAAAGCCTATTCTATAATAAAGTATTGAATAACTCATGTAATTTATTGAATAATGTACTGAAAGTGAAAAACAGTGTTTGCATGGGTACTAAAAGTATGATTTTGAATATGTATAACTTTTGCACCATTGAAAATTCTAAAAACCTTAAGTCAACCTATCATAAGTTGGGGACCATCTGTAGTCAAAATTTGTCTATTTGCAAGTCAGTTTTACTTTTTTCTTCAGACTGAATAAAATCTTGTAAGCACATTTTCTTCACTACATTCAACACACCCAGACTTGTGCGTACACGTGTGCGCAAACTAATCCATGCATAGGAAGGAAGAGGTAACATGCATTGAACACTCCCCACATATCAGAAACTTTAGAAGCACTACCTCATGTAGTTCTCATCAAAGCAGTGGAGATGAGCAATACGATCCCTGTTTAACAGATAAGGGAACGAGGCTCAGCAGAGTGAGGTAGTGTGCCTAAGGTCACACGTCCAGAAAGTGGCAGAAGCAGAATAGATCAGCAATGTCTGGACCCAGAGTCACACTCTTTCCACTGTGCCTCACTAGAAAGAGCCACTGAATATGCTTATGCTGGGTGTTATGTTTGTAAAATGTATCCTAGAGAAACAGACAGGCACAATTATTTATATATGTATATAATATTTATTTATATTTATACATGTGTATCTATATATACTGCAGCATTATTTATCATAGCAGAAAATAAGAAACAACCCAAATGTCTAATAACAGGGGACTTTAAAAAAATTATGCTGCATCCATTTTAAAAAGTTATTGCTATTAAAACTCAGATTCTAAGACAATTTGCTACATGGGAAATTGTTCATTAATAAGTGAAAAAACCACATACAAAACTATATGTAAAACTGATATTAATTCTGCATACAAGGATATACATATTTATGTACATTTTGATTTTAAAAAACGGATAAGAACACACCAAAATGCTAACAGTAGTTATCTCTGGTCCATTATGGGTGATTTTATTTTCCTTTTGACACGTTTCTGCATTTTCCAGATTACCCGCAATGACTCCATGACTTCTGTTACAGAAACTTGTCCTACTGTAATGGCTGTGCCTATAATGCTTACGCATTTTCTTGAATAACAGCTGAGACTTCCTTATCATTTTCACCCATGCTAAATAGTGCCTGGCCTAGTGGAAAGAGCTAGGGCTGAGAATCAAAAAGTCTGTCACTTTGTATCAGCTCTGTAACAACTAACTGTACGTAAGCTACTACCTCTATAGGGCTCGATTTCCTCAGCTCTAAAATAAGGTTGATAATTACTTCTCAAGATCCTTCCAGCTCTAACATTTTATAATTCTATGAAGAACTTCCTTCAACATTCCCGTACACTGTTATACTTTGTAAAGAGGATGCTAACTGTGAAAGTTACCTTCTGTTTGCACCCCCACTTCTACTCTCTGCCCTTCTCCGCTCTCTATCTGCCCCCAGTGGCTGACCTGTATGGACCACACCAATGGGTTCTCTTGCCATCTGTATTAGAGAATGAAAGAAGATCAGAAGGGATGGGAGGGAAGAGAGTAAGGTCAGAGGATCTATTCCCTAGCTCCCAGCTGATGAGCCACGCAGAGCTGGCTCTGTCCCTCCACTGAAGGACGATGAACATCCTTCAAGGTAGCCTTTTCTACATGACTCTCTCCTTCTGGGTCTGCCTCCAAGTTCCTCTCCCCTAAACTATGATTATTTTTTTAGGAGTACTTTTACATTTCTATTTATGAACCAAAAAAATCCTATTAAAGTTTTAGTTACATCCCCCTCCCCCAGCATCATCCTCTAAAAGACGGATAAAAAGGCAATCAAGGCTAGAGGAAGTGAATAGCCACTTGTTATGAACTGCATATTTGTGTCTGCCCAAAATTCATATGCTGAAACCCAAACCTGCAATGGGATGGTATGAGGAGGTGGAGCCTTTGGGAGGTACTTAGGTTTAGATGAGGTCATAAGAGTGGAGCCCCCATGATAGGATTAGTGTCCTTATAGAGGAGAAAGAGATTAGAGTTCACTCTGTCTACACAATGAGAAGACAGCTGTCTACAAACCAGGAAGAAGGCCTTCATCAAACATTGATCTTGGACTTCCCAGCCTCCAGAACTGTGGGAAATAAATTTCTGTTGTTGAAGCTATGGTATTTTAAGCCCAAACTGACTAGGACACCATTCTTAGGATTTGTGTAAAAAGCTTAGTAATTATAAGAGTGGAGCTAAAATTCCTGTATATTAACAATGAAGAACTAAAAGTTTTCTTTCAAAGGTTCACAGATGAGTCTTATGAGCTATATTAAACTTATATTTAACTGCTTGCATCAATGAAATGATACAAATTCATGTGTTTTCCTATTCTCTTTCAGAGGGCCTATGTTCAGTCATCAAATCTAATCAGACCTTCTTTCCCAATGCATCTTGTAACCATCCCTCCTTCCTATTCTCACTGTCACTACCTGAATTTATACTTTTATTCTCTTTCCCACCTGGACTATTTTGCAGTGATCTAATTTATATCCCTTCCCTGGTTGCTCCTCCTTGCAGCCTACCTTTTGGTCTACACTGCTAGATTCAGCTCCTAAAGCACAGCCTTACTCATGTTACTCCCCAAACCTTTACTCTTCCCCCGTTGTTTACCATAATCCAAATGCCTGAACTCACTCTGCTCAGTCCCAAAGGAGGAGCTCTTCTCTTTAGCCAAACTGGCCTGTCGATATACTCATTAGTACCACATGAAAATAGCCTCTTGTCCTCTCTCTCACTGTCAAAATTTTAACTCTTCCTGAAAGTTCAGTTGAAATTTTATATCATCCACGAATCCATGATGGTCTCAGCTAGAAACTATTTCTTGACTCTACTGTACCGCACTTACAGCCCATGGCACTCATTTGGGGCTTATCATACACTTTCCATAGTAATTGTTTCTCATGCCTCTGCAAAGAGTATGCAAACTGCTGAAGACAGCCACCAGGCCTTCTAGTTCCCTGCGTTCCCCCAGTACAACCTCTCATCCTATGGCACCTCCAGTAGTGCCTTACGTGACAGGAGTTCAATGGGTATTTTCAATCGATGACAAAATGATTAGGATCTTAACCCCAGTTCAAAATCAAGATACCTCCATCTGGGCATGGTTGTTTTTTAAAAAATAAGGTTCCAGTATTTATAGCTTTATGGAGGTTGAGGAAAGAAGAGAGCAAGATTCCCTTTGCTATTAAATCTGCAACTGCTGACAGCAGTGTGGATGAAAAATAAGAAAAAAAAGAGAGTTACAAATTAAATCTAGGTGGGAATAAAAACACAACAACATGCTTTGTTCTGTCAGTAGCCAGGTCATGTGAAACAGCCCACACTGCAATGTGAATTTCTTATTTCCATCAGTCAGTTCAATTGAAATGGGACTATGATTTATTTTATGGTCTGGGTGTCAAAATATCCCCAGGAAACCCAATACTGGCATATATGAGACTGTACAAAAACACACTGTCTGGATAAACAGCACAGGAGGATGTAACAATAACTCCGAGAAATCTCTGAACAGGAAAGAAAAAAGAAGGGCAACTGATTGGCGTACACGTACCTGAGACGATGCCAACCATTTCATATGTGTTAATATAATCCAGGTTGCAGAATATACATTTGAAAGGAAAGAAACTAACTTTGGTAACTGTAGCTAAAGACTGTTCTTTTTTAAAACTTGAGGTTGAAACAAAATGTTTAAAATACCAGCTTTTGGATTCCATATGTTTCAGGTTTACTTCTGAACTTTTTCACCTCCCATAATGATAGACGGAGTTACAAAATCAGAGCATGGGAAGGCAGGAGAAGGGGGTATTATTTCAGTTTTACTGTAATGTCCCATGGATGAAGAAATCACCTACTTTCCAAGTCTACTGCCATTTATGGCTGTAGCACAAAGGCACAATAAAGCAACATCCACTGATCATAAAGCAGTACTTTTTAGCTGACAAATCACTGTACTACACTCCTAGGTGCAAAGCCTTTTTTTAAAAACTTTAAATAATGAAAAAATTACAACATACAGGACAGTAGAGAAAATACTGTTGTAAACTCCATAAGCCCATCACCTACACTGAATAACTTTTAACATTTGCCATATTTGTTTCAATTTTTTGTTGAAGTGATCTTTTTTTTTTTTTTTTTTTTTTTTTTTTTTTTTTTTTTTTTTTTTTTTTTTTTTTAAAA
>NW_007726713.1:409003-433795 GCF_000696425.1 Galeopterus variegatus
TTTTTTTTTTTTTTTTTTTTTTTTTTTTTTTTTTTTTTTTTTTTTTTTTGTTTTTTGTCTTTTTCCGTGTCCGGCAACGGATCGCAACCCTCAGTGTTGCCCCTGTACCGGACCAGGGACCGGCAACGGGATCGCAAGCCTCGGTGTTGCTCCCGCGCCTCACTCAGCCAGTGAGCGGGAACCGGTCTGCACGTGGGATCCGAACCCTCGGATGGGAGCACCGCTGCGCTTCCCAAGCGGCGCACTATCCAGTGTGCCACCGGGCCGGCCCTTGTTGAAGTGATCTTAAATAAATTACACAGGTGCTATGGATTAAATATGTCCCCCAAAAGTTCATGTATTGGAAACCTGACCCCCATTGTAACAAGGTTAAGAAGGTAGGAAATCCAATTATGGTACCTGAAAGCTGGGGCCTTCAAGAGCTGATTAGATTGTAAGGACTGTGCCTTTGTGAATGGGTGATTCATTCATGGAGTAAGACTGTGGTTCCAATGGCTCCTAAGGAGAGTAAGTGAGAAGTTTAGCTTTCTCTCTTGCACAGGCCATTCTCACCATGTGATATCCTGGTTGCCAAAGGACTCTGTAGAGTTCCCATTAAGAAGGCCCTCATTAGATGTGCTCCCTGGACTTTGGACTACCTAGCCTTCAAAACTGTAAGAAATAAATTTCATTTCTTTATAAATTACCCATTTCAGGTATAAGCAACAGAAATGGACTAATACAGATGATTTACATATTTCCTCCTTACACATTTGAGTGTGCAACTCTATGAAGAAATTTTCTTATATAACAACCATATCATTATGAAATGTGAGTTACCTAATGAAATTACCAATGACTCTTTCTGTGCAGAGGGATGTTTTCTATTAAACCTTAGGACTGGTGCTTTGATTTGTGACAAGAAACATTCAGAATGCATTGAGCAAATTACCAGAACCTTGCAATCTTGGCACCTTCTCGTGTCTATTCTCTACTTGCAGAGGAGGTGTTTCACAGCAAAAGTTCTGAATAGGAATGTATAAAGAGGATTCTTGCTGGGCATTCTGAAGTTGCCCTAGAAATTGCCATGGTTCACGCCCCCTGAACAGTAGTTACTCAGACACCAAGGGAAAGGGCAGGAAGAAGGGCATTTGTTTTCAATTGTGATGTAAAAATTTCACCAAAGGCCACAACAGATTTGGAGGTCACCCTTTGGGAGGGAAAGCAGTTCTGTTTTGGCTGGATATCAGTCACACATGCTCTCTGGACCCAGGGTTCTGGCTTGTTATATGCTGGCAAGTCTTCAGGTCTCTGTTGTACAGATAACAAAAAACTCAAGAAAATCTGAAACTTTGTCCATAACAGCTTTCTTTCCCTTCCAGTTAACTTTATAACTGGATGTTTCATCTGCCTATAAGCTCTTGTAACCTTGAGAGCAATTATTATATTAAAGGATGAAGGAAGCTGTTTCTTACCATGTTCACTTCAAACACGATTATTTCCAAGGCAAATTTGATTTAAGAATATAACACTAGACGTTATTTTCCCACAATACTACTAGTGGCCTATCCTAGCCATGAGAAATCCAAGGCTTCAAAACAGGATATACCACATAGAGTTTGCAACATTGATTTCCTCTGATGTGAATCTTAGATATTAGTGAATCTAAAAACCCTAAAATCATGACACAGATTCTGAAATATAAATGTTTATGGTCACATACATTTAAACTGCAAAATAAATATTTCATTTGATTATTGAACAATTTTCATTTGTATAATAAATTCTATTTGTTAGCTCTAAATTTTCCTTTCTTTCTGACTTCATCCCTCCCAACCACACTGGCCTCCTTGCTGTGCCTCCAGAATACCACGTGGACTCCTGCCTTAGGCCAATGCAGTAGCTGTTTTGTTGGCCTGAAATGCTCTTTCCCATGATCTTCATGTAGCTGGCCCCTTCTTGTCACTCAAGTCTCACTTGTCACAGCCTAAAGGAGACCTTCCCACAAATCCAATCAAGAGAAGCCCCCACACATACACATTCTCTCCATCCTTTTTATTCTCCCAGTATTTGTCACCATCCAATATTTTCTTGCATGTTCATGTGTTCATTGGTTTGAGGTTATATCCCACCAGTAGAAGGTCAGCTCCAGGAGAGCAACAGCCTTGTTTAATTTCTTCACCACTGTATCTCTAGCAGCTAAAACATGATCTGGTACAATGTAGGGGATCAATAAATGTTTGTTGAATGAATTGTCCAGTTCCTTGTCTTTGTAACAAATCTGCACTGAAACCAGGCTAAATAAACAGTTGTGGGACAAATACAATATGGAATAAGGAAAAGACCTACTGTTTTGGCAATCTATACTAGTATCTTCACCAAAAAGTGGGGAACTTTGCTAAAATAAGGATTGGAGACAATTAGTAAACTCCAGTGTCCAAAGCTTACCATGATTCCCATTATCACAGATGACTGAGAATTGTTTATGTTGTACTTTGCTGCATAGATATGGAAGAAAGGAGATTTCTAAAATAAAATGTGTTTCAAATAAAAGGGAAAGAATAAAAAGTAGGTAGTTAAAACCAATTAAAATAAACTATTGTTTGTTTGTTTGTTCTTTTAGGCAATATTTGTAACAAATAGGTGCTTACTAACTTCTACCTTAAGAAGATGGACGGATACATAGCTTATGATCAGAGCCCACCTCTAACTGAGGAATCTAAACCATGGCACAAACAATTGGTTACTTTGTTGTATGTTTGGTGGAAAAGAATGAGGAAAAGGCTTTAATGGATGAAAATACCATTTTCCTCATAAAAGTCATGAGAACAGCAGGTCAGCAGTAGATGGAGAACATGCCTATTCAATCTCTGAAAAAGCACCACTGATTTAATTTTAAATTCTGCATGCAAGAGCTAGTGGTTTCCTCTTTATTACCTCATCTTCTATTAAAAGCAATGCCAAAAGCATTGAGCGAAAAGGCCATCTAGTGATAGATAACCAATAGTTCTTACTGGGCACTTGCTATGTGCTCCATACCATGCTCCAAATGACAAGAAAGACACATGAAGTAGAAGCCCCTGCTTTAAGGAACTTACAATTCAGTTAAACAGATAAGACAAACTATGAGACCACTGGACAGTGACCAACTGCAGCAGAGTTCTGGCAAAGCTGAAGGTACACTCAGAGGACAGGGCTTGGTAGGGGAGGACCAGTAGTGAAGATGTCATAGGAAGAGGCCTGAGCCACACAGCTTCCCCACTGTGAAGACAGAATGGCCAAGGGCCTGAGGCAAAAACAGGCAGAGTATGTTCATGGGCCTGAAGAGAGCAAACTGACCTGGGGCAGCCTCTCCAGGAAGCCTGCCTCACATTTGATGTTTTAACAGCCTCTGCTACACCTGCTACACAAAGATTGCAAACTAACCACCCATGGGCCATAGCCAGCAACAGTGATGCTTTCTTGGCCCACATAATATTTTTAAACTGGGTAATCTTACTTAAGAATCTGGATTTCTGCTTTCTCTTGAAAAAACTGAGAGGTCTGGCAGTGCTAGACCTGCATTTCTGTACAGCAATAGTTGGCTGGAGCTGAGGAGCTGCTACCCCTTTGAAATAAAGTATGCTTACTTTATTCCACATAGCTCCCACCATTCCCAACTGTCTGGCACTCAGCCTGCCTCACTAGTTTATACGCCTCCCTGGTCCCTGTAGGCATCTGCATGTAGCCCTTGTTTCATAAAACCCTCTATAACAGGAATTCTCAGCAGAAAGGGAATAGCGGGCAAACCTCTCCCTTAAGTGGATCATCATGCCATAATGAGCCACTATTAATGATACTATCAAATGTCACCTCCCTTAGACGTACTAATAACTCTGTATTGGATTATAATCTGTCTTCCTGTAGCTTCTACTCTTTGGTCTTAGTTTTGTCTCCTAGACCTGTGTAAACACAAGGTAGCCCTTTAGATTCCTGAAGAGAGCTCTCACATCTTATGTCTTTTACATATTGCTGAGGATACACTATGTGCCAGTTTTTAAACTGAGGGGCCAACAATGAATAATATATGCTCTTTACACTCAAGAAGTAACAACCTACCAGAGAGAAATCATTAAATAAGAACAATAAAGGACAACAGATGCTTCTCACAATTCTTTAGTTGTCAAAAGGGTGTCAGGATCTAGATTAACCTAAAACAACAGAGGCTGCAATAAAAGACTTGGATGCAGGTAGCAGGAATCCAGGAAGCAGGAGTGAAGGAGCAGAAAACAGGAGATAGGAAAGGAGAAAAGCCAGTAAAGGGGGCGTAATGAGCAGGTTACCAGCGTGGACAACTGGGCCCAATCACGGGAGTTTCTCTGAAGAACCACGTAGAATGTGCCAGAGAATTCATCCAGAGAGGATAAGGCTGGGGCACTGAAAAATTGACACTTCCACTGTTTGAATGAAGAGGGGGGTTAACTTCTCCACAAAGATAGGCCTGCACAGCACAGGTGCCTTCAATGACTTTGAAGAATGCCCCAAGGCCACAACAAAAAAGGGACATTTACATCAGCTGCTAGCTAGACCTGGGCTGCTGGAAATGCTGAAATCAGGTGGGTCAATGGGATGAGAAATAGTAAGCATGACCTTCATGGAGGAGATAGAACCACCAGCGTCTAAAACTATGAGCTGGTGTTCAGCAAACCAATTAAAATGTAGAATAAGGAGCAAAGAAAAGGATTAGGATCTTAAGGCAGAAAAACATTATAGACAAAGACATGGAGATTTAAATCCATGAAGTGCTTTTAGAGAACCCATAGTACTTTGATGCGACTGGAGCATGAAATGAGGATGAACAAACAAGAAGTAGGGAACACAATGAAAGAGAAAATCAAAGCAGTAGGTAGAGGCCAGATCATGAGGGCCTTGTATGTCATGCTGAGGTGTTTAAATTGCATTATGTAGACAAGTGGTTCTTGGCCATTTTAGGGTTATAGAACCTTCTGAGAATCAAATAAAAGCTACAGAAACTCTCCCCCATGTAAGTGCACAAATATCCAAAATACTGCATATAGTGCAATATATACAAAGATTCCATAAAGCTATCATTGGATCTAGGTTAAAAATTCCAGTTAGAAATAAGAAACTATTACAGGTTTTTAGCAATTATATCAGTAAGGATTCTTGTTTGTAAAAAACAGGAATCTATACTAACTAACTTAAGCAAAAGAAGTTGTTTTGAAGGTATTAGGGAACTCACAAAACCTATTAGGAATATTATTCCTGTTCTGTATTAGAATGTGAGAAAACCAGGTAGGAAGTGGTCAAAAGCCAAAGGAAGCAGGCAGTGAGGAACACTACCAATGTCATTCTACAAGGGCAGTCTGGATATGACATTGGACTCTAGATACTTCATCAACTGACCTGTGTCTGTTAGACTCCAAGCCCCAGACATAAACACCTGCCAGGAGGAGCCTAGTACCCCTGCTCACACCCAAGTGTCAAGTGACCTGAGAGAGGCAGATCTGACTCCTCAGCTTCCACCACAAGGGGCAGGCCCTTCCCTCTCGCCAGCAAATGCACAGTAGGAGATTTCCCTGAGATGGGAAAGGGGCTCATTGTTTTAGGTAGCCAAAACGATGGCACCTGCCACCTGCCCCCTTGCAGCAGTGAAATACCACAACTCTACAAGGGTACTTCAAAAAGTTTGTGGAAAAATAGAATTGAAAGACAATATGAATCTTCCATAAACTTTTCCAAGTACCCTCATATTAACCTTTGAGTCTTTTCTTCTCCAGACCAGCCACCCAGCTTCTCTCATATGATCAAGATTTCAAGTGTCCTTCATGGGCTTATTCCTTTGAACACACTTTAGTCTATGTACACCCTTCTTAAAGGGTGGTTCCCACGACTGAACGCAATCCTGGGAATCAGACTGGTGGATGCAAATGAGAGCTGGACCATAGTCTCCATCATTCTCAATGCAGTGAGTTTCTCCATGTAGCCTCATATCGCCAAACTGCATAGAAGTTTATGAACGTGGAAGAATGCAGAATATTAGTGTTCGGCTAATAAGCTAAAAAGTGATAAATATTTGAGAATCATACTTAGCTGAGATGAAGACTTCATCTCAAGATAATTAATCAAAACAAAATAAATAAATATGCTGGTCTGAGAGAACTGGAAATCTTTATCATACAGGTGTATAATTAATCTTTCTTAGACTTTCATACCCCCAAATACTCTCCCACTGTTTGGGTATGGGGCTAAAGGCAATTGTGGCTGTAGATGCCTTTGCACAATAATGTAGCTACACACTACTGGCCAATTTCTCTGCAAAGCAGAAAGCTCCACTGGACTAAACCAAGAGTTGGTTTCCAAGAACAGCAATCCAGAGGTAGATGGGGAAAACCACTTCAGAATCCACTCTGGAGTCCTCTGTTTTCCTATGCAGCAAAGTTATAATAAGTCCCTGCTCTGAGACATAGAATCTTTGGAGTGTTTAAACAGTATAACGGAAAAACACTATACAATGTTCATTAAAGTTGGACTGTGGTTTCAAATTTATTTTCCTAGTAATAATATTTTTCATAAATGTGAAGTTTCTGAAACAGTCAGACCCACAAAAAATAAGCTGCTGTTTTCAGCCACATTAGGATCCCATTCCCATGTTGCAAAAAAAGACTAAATTAAGTTAACATTTTACATTTAAAGGGAAAAATTTTTTTAACTACCTGATTTTAAAAGCAAAACCACTGATGAAAAAAATATATATGCACTTTAAACACAAACCACAATAATCCATGGAAAACTACATTCCAAGAGGCATTTCATATTTTCAAATCCACAGCATAATGCTATTTTATCCATGGAGAGTAACAGCACCCGACATATTTACAGCTTCCCTTTCTCAGATTTCTAAAGGAGCAATATCCAGCACTGTCTGTGTAAGGAGTAATACATTTTACTCCACTGATCTTGAGACTTTTGCCTCACTCCACTGTAGTAACCCTCACCTGCATTTTATACTGTGGCAATATACTGAGCTCCTGGGACTAACTTCAGGGTCATTCATATTACAAGATAGAGCCCATGGCTCCCTTCCTTTTCAGTCTATACTCTACCTTCCTTATTTGGAGTCTTATCACCCCATGTCTAAACAATTTCACTACCATCTAACTGGTCTCCCTCTCACCTCTAATTAACCTGTACACAGCTGCCATAATAAACTTCTCAAATCACCATTTTGATTGTGGCATTCCTGAATACTTCGTTGCATCAAAATCTAGCATATTTTTCCATTGTCCATCAAATGAAGGCCCCCACATTCCAAATGAACAAGACACATCAAGAGTCCTCTTAATGCACTCAATCCTTTCCTACCTCTTGTGGTGTGGTTGCCCACCCCGTCTGGAGATGCCATGCTTCATCACTGACTGTCCACTGGCAGCATGGAGAGTCCCCAAGTGAAGGCCCAAAATCAGCATCCTACCCAGACTGACTCTGCAATCCCTGCATCTCTTTCAGTATCAGCCCAGGTGCTACCTCTTCCATGAAGCTCTCCAAGAACATAACAGTCAGAAGTATGCATACCTCCCACTTCTGGACACCTCTTTAATTACTGTGTGTTCCTTTCTAGTTACTAGTTTCACACACTGCTTTAGGAGGACAGGAACTGTGCCCTCTTCAACTTTATAGCCCCATTAGGACCTAATAGAATGTCTTAAATATAGCAGGTTCTCAATAAATGTCTCCTTGCTTCCATCCCATCAGCGGGAAAGAACCTGAAGCTGCTCCCTGGATGAGCTACATTTTTAAGTGTACCTCTCTTTCTAGAGGGAACTACCTTCCCACTAACTTCCCAGAACTTCCCTAAAACTTTGTTCTTAGAAAAAGTGAAAGAAGGAGACAATCTCAAGTCATTTGAAAAGGAGCCTAAGGAGTTGGGGAGTCTTGGTCAATGCAGAACTGAAAGAAGGACTGTGAGAAACAATGGTCACATGTCGTGCTGGATCTCACATCCTTCTGCTCCTTCCTGTGCAGGTCGTGAGTCAGGTAACTGAAAGAAGACACTGGCAGCTTTATGCAAGGTAGAGATACTTTATTCTTCAGATATGAGCTTCACAGACATGCTTTATTCTCAGACACAAGCTCAGGCTCTACTCCGCTGGCCCTCCATGCTCTGCCCTCTTCCATGCGCCGCTGACCTTCCAGGCTCTGCTGACCAGCAGTTCAGAGCACTTACCTTTATACTTTTAGTATACATTTAGCAGTTACAAGCCAAATATTACATAATTACAACAATCATGTTGAATCAGTAAATGGGTGCATATGCACAGTTACACTACTTTTATAACTTGTTTCTAGTGAATGTGCTGAATCTTGCCCGTTTGTAACAGATGCAAGGCAACAGAGCCTGACTAAACTTTTCTACTTTCCTTACAATCCACCCCTTCAGAGTCTCTTGCCATACAATCTACTCATTTGATCTTCTGCATGTTCCCTTAGTGAGGATAGATGACCCTTGCTTCCATAGGCCACAGCAACAATACAAATGTACCTTTTAAAATAGAGCATTTATCTGCTCCAGGCCATGTTACCTTCACTTGGGGAGGCCAAATATTCATTACCCAAGGTGAGACTTGCAAGTCTTCTTCTAATCCTCTTCCCCCAGGTCCAATTAGGCCTACCAAGCATACATGTGGCGCTTCTATTTTCCATGGCCATTCCCATTGTACTATTTGTCCCTGTTGCAAACAAACTGGGGCAGTTAAGAGAATATTTTCATTCTTACCATATCCAGGTTTCAGGAGATCATCTTTAGTAGTAACCTGCAATTGAATAGGTGCTACAGCTCTGTGCAACAGAGCCTCCACTGGAGAGGGCCCTCCCTTGCAGGGTCTCTCATTCATGATTCTGTCTGTCGGCCACAACCAACATATCCATCCCTTCAAAGATGGGGGGCTGGAAGACAGCCTTAAGATTACCCTTTTCAAAAGACCATGACCATACATGGCCATAAGGCTACTCAATGCCTTCACAGTGCCTACATGGTCTGGGGCCCCACAAGGCCATACAACCAGAAGACCAGTAATTCTCTGACTTTGGCAGTGGTCCCACAAGATTCACCTGCTACTGTGTCAGGGTCACTCTCACACAGGTTATCTGCCCATATCTGTGCTCATCAGGAGCACATCTGCCCATCAGGGGCATTCTTTCTCAGGTTTATGCAGCACCTGGCAGGCCATTGACCTCACAGTCTTGCAGCCAGCACGCTGCATTCTTTGATGTAGTCACCCAGCTACATCAATTGGTGGAGCTCTCTCCAGCCACTTTATCTTAGCAGCACATCAGCTTCATCATTGCCCAGACTGGCTAAGGGGGAATGTCCTGTGACATGGAAGAGAGTAACTTCCTTTTCCTGCCCTAATTCCCATAACTCTTGCCACATGGCTTGCCCCCACAAGAGCCAGTGATCTACCAGCCACTGCTGATACTTCCAAGTAGAAATCCAAAGGGTCAAACCCTTGAATACAGCACAGCTGTAAGTATAGATGGTTAATGGCCCTGGCTCATTTTTTATCACCATCCATACTGTTCTTAGTTCAGCCCAGTGGCTGTTTTGCCCTATACCATTTCCACACCAGGAGCTATCAGTTACAAGCTGGACAGCAATAGCTGTCCACAATGCTGAGGGTCCCATGCTAGAGCCATCTGTATTCCAAGCCTGCTCCGCAATAGGTCCCTTTCCCTCATAGAAAGGTGTGGTCTCCACCTCCATGGGTATAGGTTGTGTCAAAGTTTCCTCCACAACCTCTACCAGTCCTAACAGCTTGTAATTCATTAGACAAAGGACTTGTAGACACAGTACTTCTCTGTTCTACATATGGTCCACATTTAGATAGAGTGGGAGTCGGAGCTACACCACTTTTAGGGGTGGTTGTCCACGTGCATGGCCAACCTAGAATGGGGTATGATGTCCTTACTAGGAGCTTGGTAGTTCCTGTAATAGCTTCAGTGGCCATCAGGGCAGAATACACAGCTGCTAACTGTTTCTCTATCAGAGAGTAACACACTTCAACACCGTTCCAGAGCTGAGACCAGAATCCTCTAGGCATTCAGAATCGGTCTTGTTTCTGCCACCAATTCCATCCTGACCCTTTTTGGGTTATATGAACATCTAATTCAAAAGGTTTGGTGGGGTCAGCCACTTGTAAAGCCTGCACTTGCTGTATTGTCCTCTTAGTAGCATGGTAAGCTTGTTTTACCTCTTCAGTCCAACACCAAGGAGCTCCTTCTTTTATTAATGCATACAGTGGGTATGCCACTCGGGCCATATGGGGTACAAAAACTCTCCAATACCCCCAAAAGTCCCAAATAAGCCTGTAGCTGAGCTACTGTTGTAGGCTGGGGGTGTGCCTGTATCTTATCTATAATGGCTTCTGGGATGACCTGTGTTGTACCCGACCAAACAACTCCCAAGAATTTGACAGACAGCCCAGATCCTTGTACTTTGGCTGTATTCATGGCCCACCCACATTGTTCCAAGTGGCCTAGGAACACCAGAGCCACTTGGGTTAAATCTGCAAGAGAATCAGAGGTTAGTAAGACATCATCAATATAATGAAACACTGTAACCATGCTGGGCCTAGTCCACTTGGCTAAGTCCCCAGCCACAAAACCATGACAGATAGTTGGGCAATGTAGATAGCCTTGGAGCAACACTTGAAAAGTTCATTGTCTTCCTTCCCAGGCAAAGGCAAACTGATCTTGGCTATCAGCCAAGATAGGGATGGAGGAAAAAAAAGCATTTGCAAGGTCCAGTACACAATGACAAGTTCCCAGCTAAATTGTTAGCTGATACATCAGGTTGTGAACTGAAGGCACAGCTGTGTGCAAAGGAGGCACTACTTTGTTCGGTTCCCAATAGTCCACAGTCATTCTCCAAGTACCATCAGGTTTTTTCACTGGCCACACTGGAGCATTTAAAGGAGCTATGCATGGGAGGAATGATGCCAACCTTTTCTAACTCCAGGATAGTGGCACTTATCTCTGCATGTCCTCCCAGCAAGCGATACTGTTTCACATGTCCCTGAAACACAGACTTTACTGACCAGATCCATAGCCTGGATTCTCCAACTGTTGTTTGCACGTGCAAACCATAAAGCACATCTACACCCAAGATGCACTCAGCTACTGGGGACACATACACAACACATACACAAGTGGGCAATCGTCCAATGCCCAGCAGCAAAGACACAGCTCTGACTTTAATACTCTGTCCTCCACAGCCATCAACATTCACTGTGGCCCCTGGAAACTTATCAGGCTTGCCATGTATCATGTTATGATCTGTGCAGGTGTCCACCAATGCTAACACATGTTGCACATTTATCATCCACCCTTAGGTCCCAAAACAGTAGGAGCCAAGCAGCTAGGGGCCATTTTCTGATGCACAACAGGTCATGCAAGGAGATGCACAGGTTCTCCCAACTCACCCTCAGAGTCATCATCATCCTTGGCTTCAGGAACAGGCGTGACCAGTTGCTGTATTTCAGTCTCCAACAGGTCTGCCTTTTTCCTCCATGCCACATCATGAAATTCCTGGTCTTTGTTGGCTCGCAGTGCAATAAGCAGCAGCCAGTCCATCCAGCCAGCTGCACACCGGGACTCCTCATCTCTAACCACAGAGCTCAGCACCTTGAGAGCTTTCACCATGCTCTCAGGGACCCATCCATGTGGTCCCATGTTTCCAGTGGAGCCCAAGTCCACAGCAACGCTGCCACCAGGTACCACACACTTGAGGGCAGCCATATATTCTCCCCCACCCAAGGGGCTTGTGGCTCCCTTACCTGCTCATCCTACCAACTATGCCAATTGTCAGGCTGGATCTCAGATCCTTCTGCTCCTTGCTGTGCAGGTCGTGAGTCAGGTAACCGAAAGAAGATACAGGCAGCTTTATGCAAGGTAGCCATACTTTATTCTTCAGATATGAGCTTCACAGACATGCTTTATTCTCAGACACAAGCTCAGGCTCTACTCTGCTGACCCTCCATGCTCTGCCCTCTTCCATGCGCCGCTGATCTTCCAGGCTCTGCTGACCAGCAGTTCAGAGCAGTTACCTTTATACTTCTAGTATACTTCCAGTACACACTAGCAGTTACAAGCCAAGCATTACATAATTACAACAATCATGTTGAATCATTAAATGGGCACACACATGCAGTTACCCTATTTTTATAACTTATTTCTAGTGAATGTGCTGAACCTTGCCCGTTTGTAATAGATGAGAGGCGAGAGAGCCTGACTAAACTTTTCTACTTTCCTTACATCATGCTTGCCTAGAGCTGGCCTGTCCTGTTATTTATCCATAAAAAGGAATGAATTCTCGACTTAGCTTTCTTCTACTGATTGAATTACAGGAAAAAAAAAAAGGGATAAAAGGCAGGCAAAGGAAAAATCAGTGCCTATCTGAAAAATAAGTGGTATAGTACCATCAGAACACTTTAGTAATTATTTTATTGTTGTCATCCCATAAAATGCTAAGTTAAGTGAGGGATAGGATTATGCCGGCCTTACTGATTGCTAACGTACCGTGCCTAGCACAGTGCTTGAATAGTTGGTCCTCAAGTGAATATGTGTTGAATAAAGGAATAAAAATCTACTCCTATTTACTTATATTACTCATTCATTCCCCAATATGATCAAAAAGTAGTAGTTGAACAGATTATAGCCACAGTTTAAGCAACTGTGAAGCTATGTTATCTGCCATGCAAAAAGATGCAACTAGATTACATAGGCTATTGCCCAAGGTTGTTGTTGTTGTCGTTTTCCCTGAAATCTGAAGTGTTTATCTTCTTTTTTAAAAATTTTAACTTCTCGATATACACTGTAGTTGATTTTCATGACCCTTTACCCATTCCTTCCCCCCTCCGCTCCCCCCCACATCATATCTGTTCACTTGTCTAAAAAGTTCAAGACTTGTGATTGTTGTCTTCTTCTTCTTCTCGAGAGAGAGACTCTCCTCTTCTTTTAAAGCCCTCAGAACCACACTGCTGACCACCATTTCTAATCCATCCACTACTGCACAGTCCTACAATCCAATCACCTCTTCAAGGCTCCACCTTTCAATTACCATAATAGGATTTCCCACCCTCTTAACAGTCACAGTGGGGACCAAGTTTCTAATAAATAAGACTTGGTGGACACAATTCAAGCTTCAGGGAGTTTTGGAAGGACATAATTTAATCCACTCCAGTCCCTATTCTCAAGGTTTTAACAATATTACTGGTCGTATCCTGAAAAGATACATGAGGATCCTGCTATTTCACAGCACCCATGATTACAAATCTGTTTATGTAGCTCTCCGGGGGTCTAGGTGGGAAGTGAATGAACACAGGTGTGAATTTGTGATTTCTCTCTATTTGTGTTTATGTGCTTCTCTATAAACAAGCTCTGTGTAAATATCAGTCATTTCCCTTTCTGAGATTCTTTTTCCCCTTTTCTTCGTCCCTTTTGGTCTTTATCCTCTCTGTCCTTAGAAGGCTGAATTACAGAAATGAAGTAAATATCTTGCTATTTCTGTGTTAAGTAGAATTTTATATTCCTTCTTAGAACATTTTATAATTTTTCATTAAAAGGCTAAATTATATTGCTTTCCTATGTAGGTGGTCTCTGGTCTTTTTTGCTGTTCCATCAGTGGCCCTTAGCAGAATAAAGGTTTCCCAACATTAGGGAGGTCCTGATGGACTGAGGGTGTTAATCTTTGTGGTCTCTACCACTCCAATCCTTCCAAAAGACAACACAAAGAACCATCTGCTTCAAACTTTTAAAAATACTATGCAATGTCCCTGCTCTGAATGTAGAGTGGTGGCCTGTCATATTTTCATCTGAAACCTAAAGCGTGAATCACAATGAACTGAGATCTCATATGGATAAAACTGTTCATGTCTATATAGATACAATGCATCATTATTTTTGCTACCAGTACTATTGGTATTTGACGATAACCTGCTAAAAGTCACTAGATCCATTCATAGTTACTCACATCTGCTGACTCACATGGAAACAAATGGTCCAGTGGGTAGGAAGTGATACACAATTTCTAATTTAGAAGTTCTTATTAGGAAACTTTCATTCTACTTGAAGCTAAGTACTTTGAAAAAGAAAGAAGGTTACGGGAAGTGAACAACTAATATCAAACAGGAGATGTTTTCCTGGACTATGCCCCAAGATATTAGAATGACGGGTTCCTGAAAAGAGACTGTGTGAAGACAGGGAAGAAAGTGACATCCCATCAAGACTAAGGCTTTCACCAGACCAAGTACAGATAAAATGCCACTATGAGAGAAATGTGCAATATAAAAAGAGGTCACAGTATGTCTAACTCTTAAGTGAAAATACTTGAAATTTGGTCAAAAACAATATCCCCTCTCCCAGATGTCTGGAAAGAAATGTCAATTTAATATTTTTACATGAGAAAATAAATTGGCTCTTACTGATATCACCAAGATTTGATGGGATGAGACTCATAGCTACCCAGCAGGGGAACTGTGGTTGTCATTAGGGCTGTTTTCAAATATTCTAGATTTTTTTGCACATGTTAAAACTGAACTTCCCTACCTCCTTTGAATTTCATTACATCCATGTGACTTGCTTTGGCCAATCAAGCAAGAATAGGGGTGATGCAGGTCACTCTGGCAGACGTTAATAGCCACTGAGCAATTAGCAATATTCCCTTCCTTCTGCCAAAGTGATTGTGGACAAATGTATTGAGATGGAGCCCCCTAAGCTTAGGTCCCTGAGTGCCTCAGATAAACAGACCCATTTGCTGACTTGTATTGGATATGCATTGTAAGCAAGTGGATCAAGTCACTGAGATTTTTGAATTGTTTGTCACTAAAGCACAATCAGTTTGAATACACCAATACAGCAGAGAATCACTTTTACCAAAATAAACAGATTTAACTACAGGAAAAGCTGCTTTGTATACAAAGAAACATTTACTTATATGGAAACATTAAAAATGTGAAAACGAAAGCAAAAGTAGAAAAAAAGAAATATAGGATGGTAAGATGTTGGCCTCTTAGGTAGATGATGACTATAGAAGTTGTTTTCCTATAGATGTTTCCAAACCAGCAGAGGAGTGACAGAGTAGACGAGACGTCAGCTGCCCTCATATCTGCAGAAGCCTCCTTCTGTTCAAAGCAGTGACCACTAACTTCACAGCTGACCCTCTGATAACTTCACCTCTCAGAAGATAGAGATACACCCATGACAAATTCAAACAAAGGGAATATCGAGTACCACATCCTTAAACTTAAAGACGTATATTTACAAGTTTAGAAATTGTGAAAATGTTTTTCCTTTTCTTCCATTCTTTTCCCTTGAGGCAGCCATAAATGGCAGGGCCAGCAAGGCTAGAGCCAGAGAAGCAGCTGGGGGGTTCTGGTCAGGATGGCGGAATAGACGGTCCCCAGCGTCACTCTCTCCCATAAATCAACCAATTTACAACTATAAAAATGTAACATCAGCCAAGCTGGGGCTGCTGAAGCTCAGGGGAAGAAGAGGAGAGACCTACGGAGTTCATGAAGGGGGAGAAACCACGATGAGAGAAAGAAAAAACTGCTCTGAGCATTTTGGGCCACAGTTGCTTTAAGGCTGGAACTGCTGAGCGCATGGAGCAGGAGCCAGCAGAAGCCGCAGCTTTGCCCTTCAGATGGAGTTACTTGGAGGTGGCAGGGGAGAAGAGGGCCTTGGTTGCCCCCAGGACAGCAAGACTACTAACAGAGTTCCCATAGACCCAAACAGGAGCGAGGGGCCAGAACAGCTGAAAAGGGGGGGCCATTCAGAGGCCAGTGAGTCATCGCAAGGGACCAGCACAGGACTTGTCCCATGGGAAGTGTTTGGAGCACAGGCAGTGAGGGAGATGGGTGCACCGGGAGAACACTGGGACACAGCAAGGACAGCCGATCCACCCCCTAATCAGCACAGGACCACTCAGAGGAGACTGGTCAGGAATTCAGACTTGCATGGGGTGCAGTTTGATGAAAAAACTCAGGCTCAGATCAGAGTTTTTACACAACCAGGTGTACCAGTCTCGAGAGAGCCGGAAGTACCTATAAGGTCAATCATTAAACCCTGAGCTGCACAAAAAGCCTTCCCTAGGGAAACAGCAGCAAAGCAGCAATTTACTCAACCACACAGCTCAAGTACTGGTTCCCACAGGAAGATCCCCCATTTTAGAAGTAAGCAAAGGACGAAAAATTAACTTTGGCCCAGACACACACAGCCAGTGCCTCAGAGCCCTGCCCGGGGGCCCAGGGCATGAAGAAGGGGACCAGACCCCCCTCCCACAACCAGGCACACCACGCCAGCACCTTGGGGCCCACCTGGGGACCTGAGGCATGGATCTGGGGACTGGACACTCCCCACAACCAGACACACTGCCAGCACAAAGGAGTAAGCCAAAAACATCACCTCCATGTGGCTGGACCACCACAGCCACCACTGTAACTATATGGCTGCCGTGAAAGCAGCTTGGTGCCACAACCACCACGCAGATGATCCACCAGCCACTGGAGTGCATTGACACAAGGTGAATCACCAGCAGAGATAAAGAAAAGAAGAGGAACTTTCTCCACAAAGCCCATTTCAGAGTGACAGAAGAAGCATCTGCTCTAAGATAATACTGGGGGACCTGATCACACCTCTCAGCATTGGACAGATCATCTAGGAAACAAATCAACAGAGTAAACATTCTTTCAGAAGGAGAGAAGCAATCTAGGGTTCTAGAATGGGCAGGGGGGAGGAAGATGGGGATTGGGAGAGATTGGACAAGGGACATAAAGAATAATTATGATTTGTAACAATATATATGCTAGTAATACTGATTCGATCAACATACCTCAATGTTGAACCCCCAAAATTTGTATAATCAATTTTGATTCAATAAAAATTTTAAAAATTAAAAAAAAACAAAAAACAAAGAAGCAGCTGGGGCTGAGGAGGTATCCAGGAAGTGCAGGGCAAGAGCCAGGGACGTGGGCAGAACTGGACCAGAGTGGTGGTCAGAGCCAAGGAGCCCAAGGCAGCCTGTAATGCCAAGGCCAAGGAGGAAGAGGGGGTGAAGAAGATAGTGGGCAGGGTCAGGAAACCAGGTACACACAAGGAGAATGGGAAAATAAATAAATATAATAAGAATAATAACAGACATATATTTTTATGCTTCAAAAGTCAGTGTAGGGGCACGTGGTCCCACTGAAGCTCATTCACATTGTTACTTATCTGCTGGCCTCAGGAACCAGACCACAGCCATCATCAGCCTTATGGGATAAGATGGAGACTGTGAGTGCTGGTCTATGCACCAGTGGCTTAGGTACGAACCAGTACACAACACATATCACTGGTATGATTCCAACACACTAGTCGTGATGGTTAATTTTAGGTGTCAACTTGACTAGATTAAGAAATACATAAAAGCCCAGTAAAGCATTATTTTGGGGTGCGTCTATAAGGATATTTCCGGAAGAGATTAGCATGTAGGCCTGAGTGAATTGGGTAGGAAAGATCTGCCCTCAACATGGGCAGGCACCATCTAATCCACTGGGAACCCAGAGAGAACAAAAACAAAGGAAAAGGTGAATCTTTCACTCTATTTCCACTAGAGCTAGGACATACTCTTCTGTCCTGTCCACAGACATCCCAACTTGAGACACTTCAGCCTTTAGGTTCCAGGACTTAACACCAGCGGCACCCCCAGCTCTTATGCCTATGGCCTTGACTGAGAATTACACCATTGGCTTCCCTGGTTCTGATGCTTCCCGACTTGGACTGAGCCATGCTGCCAGCATCCAATTTGCAGATGACCTGTCATGGGACTCCCAGCCTTCATAATCACATAAGCCACTTCCCCTAATGTCTCCCTTCTCATATATTTACATACATCTCCTATCGGTTCTGTCTCCCTGGAGAACCCTAATACACCAGACCTGGGCTGCTCCTGCAGAAGTTGAAAGTTTTAAGGTGCTATGTCTTTAAAATCACATTTAATAAGGTATGTTCACATTCATTTTTAGTTCCTTAAACATCTGAAGGAGGAAGATGAACCAATGAATTGGGGTATGTCATGCATACATTTGAAAGAAGAAGAGGAAAACCCAGGAAGGAAGTACTATTGCCAAGTTCTCAGATATCAGTTCAGCCCACTGTTTCCCAGAAAATAAAGTAGGAACCTTTACTCCTGGCATGACCATGCCCTCTGTGGCCAGACAGCTGAGATGTCAATAGAAGCTATGGGGCAAAAAGAAGAGACCAGGCAGAGAAGGAAAGAAAAAGGACCAAATGAAAGCAAATTTTCCCCAGATTTGACGTCCAAAACAACTTCAAGTATAATATCTTTTGTACATAAAAATAGTTATTATTTGATTTATTCTTTTATCCTTTATTTCATAACAATCTATTCATTTATTTCATCTTGTAAAAATGAAAACGACAGAAAAAACAAAGGATCCGTTTTATTTGGCCTAATCATTAGAAGTCCATCACACCAATTTTAAGGATTTCTGCTTGGCCAACACCTGTAAACTCTAGAAAGGTCTGTAATTTCCTTTGGAGTTTCTTCTAGCTTTTTAATGGAAAACTTTTCTTCCAAAATTCTTGCAAGAACAACTGAATCTGTTGAGATCATAGAGTTTACCACTTGATTTATATTGTAAAGTACTATATACTTTTCCATTAGATAAAAACAAAGTACTCTTCTTAGACTTAACCAAGATTATCTATGAGAAGCCCATATGAATCAAATGTGAAAATTCCACAGCACTCCTCATGGGTCTTCTAGCTCATGCACATTAAGGCCAAGTTGAGGTGTTCTTGAATAAAGGAAGCTTCTGGATGCCACAGGTCTTTCCTTTTCCTTTTTTTAAATTGACATGCAATAATTATATTTATGGGTACATAGTGATATTTTGATACATGTATAAAATGTGTAATGATAAAATCAGGGTAATTAGCATGTCCACCACCTCAAACATTTATCATTTCTTTGTGTTGGGAACATTCAAAATCCTCTCTTCTAGCTATTGGAAAATATGCAATAATTTACTGTTAATTATAGTCACCCTAGCAGTACTATCGAACATTAGAACTTATTCTCCCTATCTAGCTGTAAGTTTGTATCCATTAACCAACCTCTCCCTGTCCTCTCTCCCCACTACCCTTCCCAGCCCCTAGTAACCACAATTCTATTCTCTATTTCTATAAGCTCAACTATTTTAGCTCCCACATATAAGGGAGAACATGTGGTATTTATCTTTCTGTGCCTAATTAATTTCACTTAACAGAATCAGGCTCATCCATGTTGCTGAATGACATTATTCTTTTTTATGAGTGTGCAGTATTCCACTGGGGATATATACCACGTTTTCTTTATCTGTTCATCTGTTGATGAACATTTATCTTGGTATTTTCATATCTTGGTTATTGAGATTAGTGCTTCAATAAATATGGAAATACAGGTATCTCTTCAGTATACTGATTTCTTTTCCTTTGGATAAACACCCAGCAGTGGGACTGCTGGATCATACCATTGTTCTATTTTTAGTTCTTTGAGGAACATCCTATTTTCCATAATGGCTGTACTAATTTACATCCCCACCAACAGTGTATAAGAGTTCCCTTTTCTCTGCATCCTTGTCAGCACTTGTTATTTTTTGTCTTTTTGATAATAGCCATTTTAACTGGTGTGAGATATCTCATTATGGTTTTGATTTGCATTTTCCTGATTATTAGTGATATTGAGCATTTTTTTCATATACCTGTTGGCCATTTGCATGTCTTCTTTTAAGAAATGTCTATACATGTCATTTGCCCATTTTTTAATTGAAATATAATCGATTATACATATTTGTGGGGTACAGAGTTGAATATCAATACCAGTGTGATGATCAAATCAGGATAAGTAGCATATTCATCATTACAAAATGTAATCATTCTTTGTGTCCATTAACCAATGTCTCTCTAACCCCTTTCACCCTCCCCCTTTCCCACCTATATTGGATTATTTGGGTTTTTTTGCTGTTGAATTGTTTTGAGTTCTTTGTACATTCTGGATATTAAATCCTTTGTTGGATGAATAGTTTCCAAATATTTTCTCCAATTCTGCAGGTTGCCTCTTCACTCTGTTGATTATTTCTGTTTCTATGCAGAAGCTTTTTATTTTAACGTATTCCCATTTGTCTATTTTTGCTTTTGTTGCCTGTTCTTTTGAAGTCTTATTCTTAAAATCTTTGCCCAGCCCAATGTCTTAAAACATTTCTCCTATGTTCTCTTTTAATAGTTTTATAGTTTTAGGTCTTACATGTAAGTCTTTAATCCATTTTGAGTTGATTTCTGTATATGGTGAGAAATAGGAGTTTAGTTTCATTCTTCTGTGTATAGATATCCAGTCTTCCCAACATCATTTCCTGAAGAGGCTGTCCTTTCCCTAATGTATGTTCTTGGTAACTTTGTCAAAAATCAGTTGGATATAAATGCATGCTTTTATTTCTGGGTTCTCCATTCTGTTCCATTTGTCTATGTGTCTGTTTTTATACCAATACCATGTTGTTTTGATAACTTGAACTTTGTATTATATTTTGAAGTCACAAATCAGGATTGCTTTGGCTATTTGGGATCTTTTTTGATTCCACATGAATTTTTTTTTTTCTGTTTTTGTGACCAGTAAGGGGATTGCAACCCTTGGCTTGGTGTCGCCCGCACCGCGCTCAGCCAGTGAGCACACCGGCCATCCCTATATAGGATCCGAACCCGCGGCAGGAGCGCCACTGCGCTCCCAGCACCGCACTCTCCCGAGTGAGCCACAGGGCCGGCCCATTCCATATGAATTTTAAGATTGTTTTTTCTATTGCTGAGAAGAATATCATTGATATTTTAATAAGGATTGCTTTGAATCTGTAGATTACTTTGGGTAGTGTGGTCATTTTGACAATATTAATTCTTCCGATCCATAAACATGGGATGTCTTTTCATTTTTTTATGTGTGTCCTCTTTAATTTCTTTCATCATCATTTTGTAGTTTTCATTATAGAGATGCTTCACCTCCTTGGTTAAATCTATTCCTAGGTGTTCTTTTTTTGTTTTGGTTTGGTTTGGTTTTTTGTAGCTTCGATAAATGGTATTTTTTTCTTAACTACTTTTTCAGCTAGTTTGTTGTTGATGTATAGAAACACTACTGTTTTTTGTATGTTGATTTTGTATCCTGCAACTTTATTAAAATCATTTATCAGTTCTTACAGTTTTTGTTTGTTTGCTGGCTTGCTTGTTTGTTTTGGTGGCTGGCCAGTACAGGGAGCTGAACCCTTAACCTTGGTATTATAACACCATGCTCTAACCAAAAGAGCTTTTTGATGGAGTCTTTAGGTTTTTCTAAACTCATGTCATCTGCAAACAGGGACAATTTGACTTCCACTTTTCCTATTTGGAAGCCTCTATTTCTTTCTCTTGCCTAATTGCCCTGGCTAGGACTTCCAGTACAATATTGCATAAGAGTGGTGACAGCAGGCATCCTTGTCTTGTTCTAGTTCTTAGAAGAAAAGCTTTCAACTTTTCCCCATTCAGTGTGATGTTAGCTGTGGTTTTGTCATATATGGCCTTTATTATGTTGAGGTATGTGCTCTCTATACCTAATTTGATGAGAGTTTTATTAAATTTTATCAAATGTTTTTGCATCTATTGAAATGATCATACAGTTTTTGTCCTTCACCCTGTTGATATGGTGTATCACATTTATTAATGTGTATATGTTGTACCATCCTTGCATCCCTGAGATAAATCCCACTTCATCATGGTGCATAATCTCTTTGATATGCTGTTGGATTGGCTTTTCTAGTATTCTGTTGAGGGGTTTTGCATCTATGTTCACCAGGGATATTGGCCTGTAGTTTCTTTTAGGTGTCCTTATTTGATTTTGAATCAGGATAATGCTGGCCTCTTAGAATGAGTTTGGGAGAATTCCCTCCCCTTAAATTTTTAAGAATGGTTTGAGAAAAATTGGTCTCAACTATTCTTTAAATAATTTGGTAGAATTCAACAGTAAAGCCATCCAGTCCTGCAGTTTTCTTTGTTGGGAAATTTTTTATTACTGATTGAATCTTGTTACTCCTTAATCTGTTCATGTTTTCTATTTTTTTTTTTTTTTTTTTTTTTTGTCAATCTTGGTAGGTTATATGGGTTCAGAAATTTGTCCATTTCCTCTAGGTTTTCCAATTTGTTGGCATATTGTTATTTGTAATAGTCTGTAATTATTTTTCTGTATTTCTGTGCTATCAGTTTTAATGTCTCCTTTTTCATTTCTGATTTTATTAATTTGTGCCTGCTGTCTTCTTTTCTTAGTTAGTCCAGCTACTGATTTATCAATTTTGTTTATCTTTTCAAAAAAGCAAGTTTCATTTTGTTTATTTATCTATCTATTTATTTATTTATTTATTTATTTATTGGTCTCTATTTCATTTAGAACTGCTCTGATACTTATTTATTTATTTTTTGCTTCTACTAATTTGGGGTTTGGCTTGTTCTTGCTTTTCTTTAACATTACCTTGGGGTATACTGTTAGGTTGTTTATTTAAAATCCTTCTACTTTTTTATATAGCATATATTGCTATAAACTTCCCTCTCAGTGCTGCTTTTGCTATATCTCATAGTTTTGGGTATGTGTTTTTATTTTCATTTGTTTCAAGGAATCTTTTCATTACTTTCTTAATTTCTTCACTGACCCATTGGTTATTCAGGAGCATGTTGCTTAATTTTTATGATCTGTACAGTTTCCCAAGTTCACCTTGTCATTGATTTCTAGTTTTATTTTATTGTGGTCTGAAAAGATACTTAATATAACTTTGCTTTTTTTTAATTTGTGGAGACTTGTTCTGTGGTCTAACATGTGCTCTATCCTGGAGAATGTTCCATGTGTGATTAAAAGAATGTGTATTCTGCAGCTGTTGGATGAAATGTTCTGTAAATGTCTGCTAGGTCCATTTGGCCTATAGTGCAGTTTAAGCCTGATAATTCTTTGTTGGTCTGTCCTTTTGACTTATGGGTGGCCTTCTCACTGTGCTGAACTGCCTATTCCTTGGGATGCAAGGGCACCGTGTGAGTTTGAGCACTGGCATTCTGGCTACACCACTGGGTCCAGATGGTTTTACAATATTGTAGCCCTCTGGGTGGGTGTGGTGGGATGTCAGTGGTGCCCCAGAGATGAAGAGGACAGTTCTGTTGGACCCCAAGGCAGGATGCACTCTAGTGGTGGCTCGACTCTCAAAATGGTGACATGCTGTGGCAGCCTGCATCTCAGGGGGTGGAGGTAGACTGACTGTGAATTACCTCTTCAGAATAATGCAGTCACTTGGACACAAGGCAGCACCCTATACTATCCTCAGGGTCTGCAAGGGCTGTGAGGCTTTCTTGTACCAAAAGGAATACTCCCAATAAATTCCCCCTTTTTAATTGGCATTTAAACCAACTGACACATTCCCTACCTTAGTTCCCATTTAGTTCCTCACAAATGGACCTTGAGTTATCCCTTGTGCTTGATAAATGTGCTCATCTCTCCTGGCTCTGACCACAGATTCACCTTTTCCTCTTGGGTCACTGGTTTAGGAAACACCCCTCCCAACTAAATCTGGCCTGAGCCTCTAGGACCCCAGACCACTATACCACACACTTAGAAAATTCCTATCTGTGGGCAAGGCCTGGCAAATAATGCTTCAACTATTTCTAGCCAGTTCCAAGTGATGGTTTATACCATTCAGACAATGTTCAAAGGATTTGAGGATTTTGCTTTCTGTGTGTGTTTAATTTTAATGGCCTCTGAGCATTTCCGTATCTGATTATCAGAAATTTGGAAACAGAAAATAATAATTGCACATGATTATTTGGAAATCTGGCTGGTTTAGCAAAAGCTGCAAGCCACAGTTTGATTGCAAACTTCTATCCCTACATTGTTACCTCAAGGTCAATACTGCATAACTCACACTCATATCTAAGTAAAGAAAGTAATTTTGGCAAAAAGACAGCACAGGGAGTCTATGTCCCTTTGAGAAAGACATGGATTTCCATGATGGAAAAATTAGTTCAAGTCAAAACTAAGCATGCTAAAGTGTTGGCACCTGGAATAAAGGGGTGGGGCACTGCTGGGAGTATTTGTTGCCTTTACCTCCAATAATAAAATCTAAATATAGTGTCACATTCAATAAGAATCACATCTTCTAAGGAGTTAAGAGAAACATTTGCTTAAGGTCTTAAACCAACCAAAGCACAAATTCAGAAGGACCATGTCAAAGGGATAAAAAGATTTTGATTCCTAAAATTAAAGCTGAGTGCTAAGAGAATTCAGCAGCAAATGTGACTGGGGCTAGCTGGCTAGATTCAGAAAGTACATCAAGTGACATTAATCTAGGAGACTTCAGAATCCCACAGATTATGTTCATATTTTTTGTTCGTTTGTTTGCTTTGTTTTGTTTTTAACTTATTTATTCTAAAAGCAAAAGAGGTAGCCCTTTCAGGACAACAGAATTACAAAATTGATTCATTCATTCAACACAGAGTTATTGACTGCAAACAAAACATAAGTAAATTATAGAAAGTGGTGCAAGTAGGGTAGTAGAGCAGTTACTTTAAGAGGTAAAATGATTTTTACAAAAATGATGAAGTCATTATTCTTCAAGAAAAAAACTTTAAAAAATATATATATTTTAGGGCCGGCCCGGTGGCGCACTGCTACAGTGCGCCGCTTGGGAGCGCGGTGGCGCCCCCGCCGAGGGTTCAGATCCCGCATCC